>NW_026858346.1:0-44436 GCF_026571515.1 Ruditapes philippinarum | reverse complement strand
GAAACCAAATTGCAACACCTTTTGTTTTGACATCCACCTTAAATTTTAAGTCTGCACCATAAATTGTGTTTGAGTTATAGTTTGCATAAAAAATGCAAATGATAACAAAAAATAAGTTAACATGAAACATGGTAGAGTTTTCACATAGTGGCTTATCCTGAATATCACCCGTCTAAATGTCAGATTTAAAAATATTGGTCAATAATGAAAAGTCTGATTTACCATAAATTATTATGTTAATAGTATTTATTATCATACTTGAAAAAATAACCTGAATTATATATGTTAGTAAGTGATAAGAGATATCCATATATAAATACGAATTTTGTCCTGCGTAAACCAATATACATTGCTTTTAGCCAAATAAAAATGAAACACATGTAAAGTTAGAAAATAACATTAAACAATAAACAGTTTTCTGAAGAATTCAAGTTAAGATGACTTGCCCGTATCAATAATATAGTTATAAAGAAAATACTTTAAGATTTGCCAAATACAAAAATCTAGCTAGGACACATATAGTTAGTTTTTTAGCCTGACGCCAAAAGACTATTAAGGCCAATGGCAGTAGTATGGTTCAAAATAGTTTGTTCGAAATATACATGTATAAGAGAGATAATAAATTGTTCTAGAACAAAACATTATTGCTAAATACTGAATCACTTTATCAACACTTTTTTTAAAGTATCCAAATAATACATTTCTATAATTTAATTGGTATTTGAAATACTTTTTAATAATATATACAATGTAGACCAATCCTGTTAGATAAAGTGTTATGTTAAGACAATTGTTGAATTGTTAACTGAGAGAAATTTAAAACAAAAATATTTATTCAAGTTTTATTTATTTTAGCTGTTATAGACTAATATGAGCGAACACACCTGAACATGTTTATGAATATGTTTTTACACCTACCAGTTTTTGGTTTAGTAAAATTCATTCCTGTTATATTTAAAATGTCGTCAGTATCAAAAGTTACTGTTACTATGGACTCAAACAGTTTAACAGTCCGTACATCTTTTCCGGTATTGTGATAGTTTACAATCTTCTTAAGATGAATGTGAATAACATGCTTTCATAATATATTTCAGATTGTAATATTTCGTCAAATCGTAATGTTTTATATGCCCCACAATGTGGGAGCATACAGTGTGCACTTGTCCGTCAATCCGTCAGTCCGTCAATCCGTCAGTCCGTCCGTCCGTACGTCCCGAAATCTTGTGAACCTAACTCCTCTTAAACCGGATGGCAGATTTTGCTTAAACTTACAGGGATGAACAACCTTAATGTGTAGATGGTAGTACAGGAAGGAATTTTCGCTGCGATCAAATTTAACAGAATTATGGCCCTTTGTTGATTTTTTCACTAGATACTATGTAGAAATTTTAATAACGCAACTCCTCTTAAACCGGATGGCAGATTTTGCTTAAACTTACAGGGATTAACAACAATAATGTGTAGATGGTAGTATAGGAAGGAATTTTTGCTGCAACCAAATTTAAGAGAATTATGGCCCTTTGTTGATTTTCTCACTATATACTATGTAGAAATTTTGTGAACGCAACTCCTCTTAAACCAGATGGCAGATTTTGCTTAAACTTCCAGGGATTATTAACCTTAATGTGTAGATGGTAGAAAAAGAAGGTTTTTGTTTACATTAATGTTAATAAACATTCCATTTAAAATAGTACAATTCGTTTCTTCAAAATAAACTCAAATGTACTTCGCATAACGTTAATTTATTGTTTCGGATGTTTGAAATAATATAGAGCTCAAATCGATTTTTTTTCTAAAATAAAAGAAAACTGTATGTCAGAGAATAAACTAGTTTCCTCATTGCTGCTGACAGCAATGCTAATCGGGTTTCTTCAGAATATCTGCAATGAGGGATAACTTTTATTTGATTCGAAACATATCAGGTGTAGACATCCTGGCGTTTTATGCAATAAAAATAAAAATCAGTAATGATTAGCTTAGCTAAAAGACAGAAAGTATTCATAGAAAGTCATTCTGCTTTTAAATATCATTTTTCTTTCATTTCTTAAACTTTCTAATTCCTGAATACATAATACAGCTTTTGTCTTGTTATAATCATAATTTAGGGCGATATAATTTTCAATATATGCTTTGCACAATGACAATAACCTTTTCACATTAAATAAATGCATGTATCATATCCCAAACGAAATATTCACCAAGCCGAGATTTACATTATCTTGTCAATGGTGAACATTCCGTTCTATCATCCTCAGCGAGATATGACATTTAGTCTATAATACTGATTTAATCATATTTTATTGCTTGAAACATGTACATGTAACATAAAGATTACATTAATACAAAACAGAATACAATAATTACGAGTAAGGAAACATGTATGTTAACAGTTTGAAGCAAATGGGTTGGGCCACAAGTTTTACCAACATTAATGAAGGCCCATCCCAGGCAAGTTTAAATAACAAAATGTTCATTATAAAGATACAAAGCCTGCAACATTTTCAATTTTGCCGTGTTGGGCTTTCTTCAGGGATCCTGTACTTATTTTGTTTACGTAATTAATGTGTTAGGCGAAGAAACAAGAAAATATATGTTTTGTGCGCATCATTAGGGCAATACATTTTGTATTTACAGTTTGCTTCTATATCTATATCTATAGTGATATAAAAGTATTTAGATGAAAATATTATGAGAAAAAAAACAACCAAAAAAAACTGAGATAAGGGTTTTTATATCATGAAATAGAAAAAAAAAAAACACACACATTCTAAAATCATCCAAACTTCTGTTCACCTTTCCTCTGAAAAATATAATAAAACAGGTTTCGCCTCCATATCCGTTACTGGACAAGCATTAAAAATAGAAACATGGAGTTATATTTAATTATCATTAAGATATATTAAGTTATAAAACGATTCGTATTCTTTATATATTTTTGAACATGCCCAAAAATAATGTCATTATCTTCAGGCGACGAGGTATCCAAACAGCAGTTTCTTTACACTTTAAGTATGATATGGGCGGTAAATAATGAATAATTGATGGCTCTGTTGATGAAATAACGGACATTTGAAAAAATAGTGTTCTGCATCCTCTATGGTATAACCACAGTCACATTTTTGATTATCACGTAAGTGGTTGTTAAATAAGTTGGAGTTTAGGTTGCTAGATTTATTACGTATTCTTGCATGATGGACCTGTCAAAATCTTTCACAGGAAATGAAGAATGGGGGAACTATTGGGGTTTAAGTTTTTCTTTTAGATTACGTTTAAAAGCTGATAATGAGTCTACAGTACGAGAATGAATGTCCAAATTGTTCCAAAGTTTGATAGATGAAGGTATTGTAGATTAAGCAAAGATTTCAAGCCGGCGTGCCACAGTAGCATAGTTAGAATTGTTTCTCAAATTGTATGTATTTGCTTCTAAAACGGTTTTTGGAAAAAGTTCAGGCAGATAACAGCGTAATTCTCCACGGCTATATTTATATACCATATTAATTACTGCATGTTTCTTCAGTCTGATAATGAAACCCACCCTATTTCTTTTAGTTAACGTTCTATTGATACAGATTTTGTTAAACCAGTTACAATTCATGCAGCGTCATACTGAATTTTGTCTAAAAGATCTTTTTCATAAACTGTGAAGCTATCCCAAACAATCGATGCATATTCAATAATTGGTCTAAGATAAGATATTATATATATATATATATATATATATATATATATATATATATATATATATATTTTGATTCAAAGTTTTCCGTTTAAGCTTAAACTTTAACATTCGCATAGATCCTAAAACTTTTGTGGCGGAAGATGCTATATTTTGTAATATGTTCATGCCACGAACCATCTTTGCTTAAATGTAATACCCAATGTGTTTATGGTTGTCAACAAACGTTAAGCGTGTATTATCAAAGAAAAGTGAAGGTACGTTCACGTTTTGTCTATTAAGAGAGAGAAATAATACTTCTGTTTTAGTCGGATTAAAATTAACAAGCCATTGTGTTGTCCATTTTGATAATATATTTAGGTCGTCATTTAATGTTGATTCGATATGATTTTTAGAACTAACTGATAACGAACTATCGTCGGCAAATAAACGTGTTACACTGCAACATCGTTCACGTAAATAAGAAAAAGTAGAGGTCCAAGTACTGAGCCCTGTGGCACGCCGGCATTAATAGTTCTTTCCTCAGAAAAAGTAGATCCAACAAATACTTTTGTTTTCGACTTATTAAGTAACTCGACATCCATTTAAGAATATTGTCTGTAATTCCATATTGTTTTAACTTGAAAATCAAACCCTTATGCCATACACGATCAAAGGCTTTACTAATATCACAAAAAAACGATGCAAGTCGATTTCTTGTCATCAAACGCTTTGCAAATTTGATTGTAAATGTCAATTAATTGATACACTGTAGAATGTTTAGGTAGGAAACCTGACTGATTTTTATAGATTAGATTATTTTCATGAAAATAGTTATAATAGATATACTTAAACATAATTCGTTCCATAACTTTACCTATACAACTTATAAGTGAAACTGGTCGATAATTTGACGGCATTGAGCTATCACCCTTTTTAAATAAGGGCATAACATTTGCAGTTTTCCAGCTATCTGGGTACATATTAAGATTGACAGACATGTTGAATAATATTATTAGGGGTTCACAAATAGTAAAACGAGTCGCGGAGCTATTTGTGTTTACTTTTTTTGTCCATGGGCCCTGATTTGAGCAATAAATCCTTTCGATTTACAGCTAAAAGTAAATAGGCATTCAAGAACTCCTTTCGATTTCTATATTGGTTTCTCCGTCGGTGATTTGCAGCATGTCATGTTAATGAATGAGAACCGGAAAGCAGTTCTGCGGTACATAAATAAGAAAGCTATAAATAGCTATAAATGTTCTGATTTGTGACACTTAGGTTATAAATTTGTTATTTCCTTTTTTTATAGTACATGAAATTATAATTTGTTACATTTTGAATTACATTTACACACAGCATATCAAGTATACTATTAGTGATTGAATTTGTCAATATAAAGAAGATTTCAGGCATAAGATTTTAACAATTTTGCTTTTGATAATTAATTTTAATTTATATTTATGAATATAAATGTTTAATAATAACATGTTGATATAGTGGTTGTTTTGAAATAATTAAACTTTAGTAGATAAGGTTACATTTCATAGGCGTCATTGGTACAGCAAACAACTTTGTGAAAAAAAAAGTATGACTGGTGACATATTCGGGGGGTCTGTACTCGACAGCGAAAGCTGCATTTTGTAGCCTGACGAGTTGATGGCCCCTCATTAAGGTGGTTCCTCTTTGTCAGCCATGTTTGTTTTTACAAAGTCTGTCCAAAGTGAAAGTAGGCCAAACTACATATAACAACAAAGCTCAAATTGTTATGTGATGACCCATTTGCAAGTACACTTCCAGTTCTATGTTTTAAAGACTATTTTCAACAAAAATAAAAATGATAACAATAAGAAATTACCTTGAATGGGCTACATTTCTGAAGACCAAAAACATTTTCTGTTGCAAAGTTTTATATGGCAAAATCCAGTTTAAAGCCTATTTTAGTACCAACAAATACTATTTTTTACAGAAAAAACAAAAAAAAACTTAAAAAAAAAAAAACAACATAAATCTCTGGAAAGTATACTGAAAGAAAAAAGTTTATTTTTCTTTTTTCTTTTTGAACTTTCGAAGGAAGACGTTTTTATATGTACATGATGTACTTATCGATGCTCTTTACACATCTATTGTGTTTGTTCGAAAACCGTGTATTTTATCAGCGAAGCGTAAGAAACTCGAAAATCACGTGCAACGTAAGCACGGCAATTTCGGTAGCGTGTAGAGTCGAGTCATGTACCTCATTGTTTTGAGCTGTTACCACAAACACTATAACCAGTTTAAAATTCGAAGAAATTCCAATGGGGAGTCGCCAGGGAATGACGTTAGAAGAACGTCAAAGAGCTGTAGGTATGCTCCACGCTGGTATGACGGCAAGAGCTGTCGCTCGGCATTTCAATCGCCATGAGTCTACAATTAGTCGCCTAAGAAACCGTCTGAGGCAAACAGGACGAGTCAACGACAGACCCAGATCAGTCAGACCTCGGAAAACAACGCCACGCGAAGACCGTCACATCACAACGCTTTCTCGACGTAACCCGTTTATGTCCAGTGGGAAGAGTTCATGTTTAAATGTTGAATTCTGCTTAAGTCGGTGCTAGGGACTATGGACGGTAGTTTGCACTTAACAGTACCGTCCATGAACAGTTTCAATCAGACCAAGCCTGCAACATTTTCAATTTTGCCGTTTTGGACTTTCTTTAGGGATTCTTATTTTCTCTAATTCATTTAAATATCAAAACATGTAACACAGATTGATTCTTAGTATCGGAAGGAGATGCGACTTGACACAGAGTTAATCATCAGTCATCATTAAATAACACAAAAAATAAATATCCGCATTTCTTACTGCATAGCAGCATTAGCGTGGGCTTATGTCCAATAAAAGTACATTTTAAGTTAATACACTGTTAAACGCACCTGACAACATTAACAATACCAGCAATTAGTCTGTCACAAGTTGTCCTCCAACGATTGTTAGCAAGCTAGGGGCGGAGATAAAAACATTCCTACGTCACTGGAAAACGTCCGTATTACATGTAAAAATTGTTATTTTCGACGAGAAACAACATTCCTTTCACAACATTATCCGGTTTCATAAGGTATAAAAGCAAGGTGCAGACTTTGTTGACCATATCTTACAGAAGTCATTCTTACGTAAACATTGGAACTGAAACAAAACAAAAAGGTATGTATAGTCTGATTTTATTGACATGTCAATTATGAATACATTATAGCACTCATTTACATATTCGATCCCACTTCGGGTTTTTCCGTTTTTTTTACGAGAATTAATATGGAGTGTATCACTTACGTTTGGAAAACTCTCACTTGATTAATGTAGGTTCTTGTAACATCCGCAATAGCGCAGTCGGGTTAAGTGATCACCTAATGCACGAGGGGTCCGAGGCTCGATCCCCTTTTTTGACATTCTTTTTAGACTTATTCTTTCTTTATTTTAAGTATATTTTAATGAAAATGGTCGAGCGCTTGCAATTTGTCTACACGGATATGAACAAACTAAGAAACAGTGAATTGTCACATTTTATATTGTATAATTACATTTATTTATTTTAATCGGAATGAATTTTCAGTATTAATTCTTTGTTATATACAAATGTATAGTATTTACAAAAAGGTGCAAAACATATTAAAAACGGAACAACCATAACTTAAAAAACATGTTGAAAATAGTTATGAATAACAAAAATACTGGACATACTCTGTCTCGATCCTACAACACGTTGAACATTCAGATAAAATATACCAGTGGTTTACCCTATTGCACTATAACGGTCAGTGTAACTAATTCAAAATAACAAGATGAATTTAATCACATCTTACTGCGCACATCTCACGGAATTTACCGAACATTTATCGAATATTAATATATTCTGTGCACTGACCGTATAATCAGTATGGAATTGACAGGTTAATAAAATCAAACAAAAAGTTTCATCTAAATTTTATTTGTATTGTTTACTCACGGATATGATTAAACGCGACAAACATATTCTTACTACAATCAACGGTGATGTACGAAAATAAAACTTTGTACGTGCATTGAATAAATGACAGGAATTTTGATATACTTTATGAAGGATGCTTTTTGTTCCGATACTTTAAAAATGTGCTTATTTTAAATGCTGCATTAGCGAAGATTACCTTACATTTTAATAAATGATACATCTACTTCTTATTCTTTTTGTTTTCCAAAAACGCTTTATCGATAATTTTTCATATGCTTATTTTCATGTTTTGTCAATGATACTTATTTTCACATGTATTTTTCATATATATGTTTTATTTACGATGTTTAATTACCTATGCATTCCTAATACTGCTTATTTTCCTACTTTTTATTGACGGTGCTTATTTACATACTTTGTTAGTGATACTTATTTTCCCTATGTTTTTTTTTAATTGTTTATTTTTTTTATTAAAATCTCTCTTTCTCCTAGGTTAAAGCGTGTTTGATAAATTTACCGATTTTTAATCAATATTGATTCGCAATTTCAATTCTATTTCAGACGTTCTTGCAAAATGTCATTCAAAATTACATGCGGTTTATTTGTCGTCTGCTGCATAGCTCAGACATTGTCAATGGTATTTCCCGGAGGTCCAGGAGGAATTCCAGGGGGATTTGGTGGCTGTGCAGAAACAATAACATCAGAACATATAGCGGCTGCTAACTTTGCCCTGTCAAGCAACAGCAACGGATATACACTGGATAGCATTTTATGCGTCAAAGAGCAGGTAATTTCAAACATCTCAACATTTCTTTGGGACGTTCGAAGCTTCCTTTAATTAAAGCAGTGTCTATTTGACAGTCCCTGTCCTGTTCAAAGTTACGGTATTAGAAGCCTAATATAAAAGAGTATTCATTTTAAGTAAGATAAAGAGTTTGCATAGGGTGACGGTTCAATCCCTACAGGGAGCCAACCTTTTTTCACTTTTTTAAAACTTTTTATATACCTTTTGGTCTGGGCTTATTACGATATGCCATTTCATTTGTAGGAAAGTTCTTTAGCAATTTGCTATGTACCTTTAAGTGTTAAATGTGTGAAAATAGGACAGTTTTACAACTTAAAGTATTTATATTTGCCAACTTTTTTAAATTTATTTTTATTTTTTTTTGTGCTTGAACATGTTCAGAATTGTACCTAGATAATTCTTTTTTGAAGATATAAAGACACCTCATTGATAGATGACAAAAATGATCGGTTTTTTGAACCCAACCTCTTTCTGTTTTATCAAATCTGACAATTAACCATTTCAGTTAACCATTTATTTCAGATTTCATTCTCTCTGTCAGATAAAGATGATATAAGTAAAACTGTTAATTAGCCGATTAAAACAGAATTATTTGTAGTTGTTGTTCCTTTTAACTGACACGAAAGTTTAACTTTAATCGTCCATATTTTTTAAATAAGATGGCAAAATTTTGTTATTTTTGTATCAATTCCAAGAATATGAAAAAGTTTAATAATAAAAATTCTGAAATGACTTTTACAGTGTCAACCTTAAATTAGATGTTTCCTTGCTTAGGATCTTGTTTTACGTTTACACATGAGTTTTGTTCAGAAAACAAACAACTATGTTGTTTTGCCAGTTGGTTTCTGAATCTAGTAAGGAAGTAAAGTAAATAGTAAAGTAAAGTTAAGTAAGATTAAAGTAAACTAGTAAAGAAAAGCTAAGCAAAACAACGCAACGCAAAGTAAGTGAGTGAGTGAGTAAGTGAGCGAGAGAGTGAGTGAGTGAGTGAGTGAGTGAGTGAGTGAGTGAGTGAGTGAGTGAGTGAGTGAGTGAGTGAGTAACGTCTTTTCCGATCTTCCATGTGGGCCTTAACAACAATGCACAACAACGTTTTAAAGTATCGGGCGTTGAATATAAAATTCGTATTCGATTCAAACCAAAAGTTTTTGTTTTATTGACATATTTTAGTAAAATTCAATGTTTTTATTTTTCACTTCAGATTTTGAATGGAATCAATTATGACATGAAACTCAGAGTAAATGCAGTAAGTATAATATTTCTTAAATTCCTTCAAAGTTTCAATTTATTTTGATGCCATTTTTTTCAAAACAAATAATACCTTTCTAAGACAGTACTATCGTTCCAAAAGGCGAAATCTGGGCTGCGTTTCATAAAAACACCTAAGTGTATCCAACTTAATGCTAATTTAAGACCGTTTCAATAAACATTTTTATCTTAAGTGAAAAACTTAAGATTTAAAATAGAATTAATTCTCCTGAAAGTTAAGAAATATTATGGCGGGTGCTATAATGTTAATCTGAATTGCTAATTCTGACACAGGAGTGATAATATAGAATATTTTCTTTGAAATGTAAAATTGTCTCATATATGGTCTAAAGACTAATTTCAGCGTGAAACGCAACCTGATGCTTGAGGTTTTAATTTTATGAAATAATATTTATTTAAATTTAGTTTAAAGAAAATTTGCTAGTATTTGACAAAAAAGACTGTAATTGTGACGCTTCTACAATTTAAAATATAAAATAAATTTAAAATAGCAAAATAAATAAATAGATAAATAATAAATAAATAAATGAATAAACAACAACAACAAAAAAACAACAACATGATTTCTATTTCTTCAGGGACCTACATGCAAGGAAACATGCGATATTGTTGTTTATCATGGTCCATTCAGCCAACAACCTATGCCGATGTCAGTGACCAGTAAAATCTGTACCAGTACCTGTGCTGGCCAGTAATAAATACAATCTCAACATAATTATAATCCCGGATTAATTAGAGATAGAACAGTTTACTCACATGTGTATGAATGATTTTTTTGTGTGATTGGAAAAAAAAATTAAACCTAGCTACTTTGAAACATGATGCTTCTTGTTTACTGTGTGATGTCATGATATAACAAATGAGTGTTTTCTACACAATAATAAAAGAGCGTTATTTTCACGTTGTGACGTCATCTTAGTCGACAAAGATGACAGTTTTTGCAACTCTAGTGATAACTTACACATGACTCTGATGTTTGTATTCTTAGTATCTCTTTATCCAATATTAAAAATGTATTTCTTGTTTTCGACGCTATTAATTTAACGTTGTTTACAAAACAGTATGTGTACGTGTTTGTAAGAACCTTAATTTAAACTTATATTCTACTAGATTCTATCTTTTTTGTTAATAAATTTCAAGTATAAGTTTATATATTAATTAACAAGCAAATTCGTTGAATTTATATATCCCCCGCCAAGTACAGGTTATTACTTACACAACAACTGAAGACATAAGGCTTTTTTATATATTTATCATGGCATAAACAGTAATATTCATTGTACATGATAAATATTCAGGGCAATAACAGAGTCATAACTCTGTTAAATAGTAATATCTGGACATGCCAATGAGATATAAATTGCCTTTTTGTATCGATGGTTGCCATAAAGTTTTGTTGAAATCAATACAGCAGTTGCAAAGAAATAGCGATATTGCTCTATATGCATACAGCATAACTAATCAAGAGCCATAACTCTGAGTTAAAGGGTCTGACCGGAACAAGCCAACGATATGCACATCTCTTGATATTGATGATTCCCATAAAGTTTTGTTGAATTCCAGCCAGTAGTTGCAGAGAAGTAGCGCGGAAACGATTATTGCCCTGTATGCATACTGCATAACTAATCAAAGGCCATAACTCTAAGTTAAAGGGTCTGACTGGAACAAGCCGACTTATCAATTTGATTATTTCACTGTTTTGAATTAAAGCCCCTTCTGTTTTTTTCAGTTAAATACCAGCGCGCGCCAACTTAATGACGTGACCTCGTAAATGACGTCACATTGTATAATTATTTGGCGCGCTTTTCATTTAGTTCATTTAGTATTAGGTTAAATTCATGTCTTTTTAAAACATTTCTTTGCATATAATAAAAAGAAAATTTGTTTAGTTTAGTGTAAAATCAAAATATATTTCAACTTGTGAACACCAAAAGTTCATATTTCAATCGTGGCTGCGCCACTCGTGAAATATACCTTTTGGTGCTCACTCGGTGAAAGATATTTCGATCTTACACTGAACTAATCAAATATCCTCTATTTAGTTCATGCTTTCCAATGTTTTACTATCATATATCAGATGATTATATTCTGATAAACCACTAGTGAAATTTATAAAATATATATTTTTCACTGTAGCCAGACTATATCTGAATGCTGATGAAAAGAATATCATAACTAAATGGAATAACAGGCAAAAATAAATGCCGTCATAGAATCTACGTAATTTTTTGCTTCTTAAGGAAAAGAAAGTCGATGTCACCATACATCATGTAAAAAATGTATTCTAACACTTCACGTGATTTTGTCACTATAGACAAAGAAGAAAAAAACCGGTGTTAAACTGCCAATATGCGGCTGTTATGTTTTTACCCTCGATTATATAGTTTACAAAGCATTTTAAAGCAACAATAAAAGCATATTTATTTATATTTTCAGTTCTTATAATGTTTTCTTTTCAAACAATATCGAAATAGTATCTCACATACACAAACGCCACATTTTAGATACATATCAGTAAATAAAAATTTTGACAAAACGGCGCCAACCCGTCAAGCAGCGTAATGACGTCATCCTAAGTATATTATTAGTTATAAAGATTATTGACAGCTTATATGGCCCTATATAAACGGCTGTTTGTAAATATAACCCGAGCCTCTAGGCGAGGGTTATATTGCAAACAGACGTTTATATACGGCCATATAACCAGTCAACAATCTTTATAACGAATTTATAATACAGCAAACATTATTTTTAGAGAAAAAGTAAGATTTCTTCATGAATCGACAACAGCCGTGTATATAAAACTATACAAACGTCATGATTATCCAATGAAAATATAAAACCCATTCATAAACGCTGACGTTATTTCATACATACAAGAGTGATAAATGTGGCACTGATATAAACACAATACAATCCATTCTAAGACGCAAGTTTTTATTGTTGAAAAAACAACGTTTTTTTTCCTCTTATTATTTCTTTTGTTTAATAATTCCTACATCTTTGCAAACAATCGAACAGCGTTATAGGAAAATCGGCCCCGGAAGTTATTTCGCTTGAAAAAAGGTATGCTTGCCGGGTTGTTATATATTTACTTGTCCGAACTGCATTATTATTATTGTTATTTTTTTTTTAAATAGACCCCTTGTCAACACTCAATCAATGGCAGTTTCAATTGGAACGTCTTCAGCTATTATTCATAATACCGGTAACTTCATTCGAAGACTAAGGGAAAAGGGCCTAAAATCTGCGATTAAGGCAGTTTTTAAATTATACTTGTGTCGCGCATGCGCGACTTGCTAAATTTGGTCGTTCTATTGATAACATTTAACTAAAAAGATGATATGGTCTTGCGCATATCTCAAATCAAATGCTGAAATTTTACTGTTTCATGTAGACATGAAAGTTGTTTACGGTACCATGTCTCAGTATTTCTTATTTGCCAAGGTGTCTGAAAAATCCAGCTAAAACCGACACAAGTTTTTCTACTGTAATTTCAAGAGTGAACGGAAATCAAATAAGTGTGCAAAACTGTGACTGGTAAAAAATGAAAACCTTAAAGAATGGACAAAACCGCAAAACCTTAAATGTTGCAGCATGTTCATGGAAAGAAGGGAAAGCTACCGTGCACAGCCTCTAGCATCGGCATAAGCAAATATGAAGATTGCGCAATTTTGAAATCTAAACAGACAAAAACACAAGAAACACCAAAGAATACCCGTTAATATTCCGTGTACTCGCTGGAAGGCCTCCTCAAAATTCGAACCAAGGGTGGTGACATTTAAGTAATTTTAAACGATCATTATTAGCCACAGGGCTATTTTATATGTTTTTTAAATTCTATTTCCTTGTTGATTTTAATGTCAGACAGTCTTTATATAGCGTTGTAGTTGTAAATAGCATTAATGTTCATAAATGAGTTATTACATTAAATTGCTATAATGCCAATGCCATGTAAAATGTTAAACTTAATACGTAACAAAAAGAGAATATAACTATAGAGATGATGAATGTTAAATGTGTTACATGTGATGTGAAAATCGTGAACTTTTATACGATAACAGCGTCTATGTGAAATTAATGATGAACAATTTTTTTTGTCCAATCACACTGGAGTCTAACTTTGGTTAATGTGTACCCACTAAATAAAATTTGCTTATTCAGTCGTTTTACCAGTCTAACTAATTTATATAATGCATGATATTAGGGAGCAGTTAGAAGTGTGGTTTGCACTCTGAAATGTGAAATATGTAGATTGATGCAAGTTAATCACTAACATTTAAAAAAGCCCTATTGATTTGCTCCTTTGAAAAACAGGTCACTATTTGTGGTAGTTTATTATTCCAGCTTGTGCCGTACTCAGATAATTATTTTACATTTTAGAGTGCAAAGCACACCTCTAACTCCTCTCTAATATATTGCATTATTGAAATTAGGTATACTGGTTAAGGCCTCAACAGACGGTAGGATTTTGAAGTACAACACCAATAAAAAATAAGATATTCTTGAAAATCGATGAGCAGAATTTTGCACACACGTCATTTATATGGATTTTTATTGAATGAAACAATTATCACGAAAAATTATATCCAGTTCCGCCAGGTCTAAAATCCTCAGTGGGGCCCCTTTACTGAATGGTGATACATGTATACATTATGATACAACAACAACAAAGTTATTGTCTCAATGTCACTTTAATTAAAGACCCAATTTTCCTCAGAAGTGCTATCATTTTTATTTAATTTACTCATTTGCCATATAGGTTTTGCTTCCTTTTATCTTTTTTGCAATACTACATATGTATGCATAATTATAGTGAATTAGTATTTTGTATGGAAGTCAAATATTGCTTTGTTTACATTTTGCTAGCAGCTACCTTTATGACTCATTACTGCATGTAAAGCGCTACTTGTCTTCAGATTGAACTATCTAATATGATCTAAATCCATTATTAAACATTTTGAACACATATTGACATTTCTAAAGAATAAATATATGGATTTCTGAGGCATAATGTGCCTTTGAATCCATAAAAGGGTAACGCAATGTTGATTCTATTTTGAATCTTATTACAGGGGACTGAAACAAAACATATTTGTGATAGGGCGATGTTTCATTACTCGTATTATCTATATTCGAGAAACTATAATAACGTTATAATGTTTGGTACACTATGTTAACTTAAAGAGGTCTTCAGCTTTTCTCAAGATTAAATATGTTTTTTTTTCATAAATCATTTCATAAAATTGTCAAAATAAAATTATTTAGGTGGAAAATGAATCTGAAGTCGATAAAATACATAAACAACAAGAACACCCCGCGATTCCTCCGCTCCATGTATATAAATAAGTAAAGTGCATGCTGCAGACAAAAGAAAAAACGAGGCTTCATTATATATCTTACATATAACTTATCATGATATCATATCCTTCTTGGTAGTTTTCGGTACAATCAGATTGCTATTTATTAATTTAAAAATATTAAACTTCCAGAAAAGGGTCAATTTTCAGTGCATGAAAGGAGATTATTGGCAGAAATCGAACCGATATTAATTACCAGAATTAAAGATTGTATCCTGGTGGTACTATCTATCGTGAATGTAAGCCTTATTTGGCCCAGCAAAAAAAATTTTAAATACAGAATAAATCTAGAACGAAATTAATATTTGTTAAGGGATAGAAAATAACATTTTTTACAAGAAACACGAGCCTCTGTAACGGACCTCAAAGGATTGGCAACCATCTTTGTTTATAAGTACTTGTACCGAGAATGACATTAAAGATCAAGTTTTAAAAATTCAATATTTATCTGTTACCACACAGTAAAAGGCTAAAAATTGGATGAAAATTTTCACACAAATTCAAAATGTTATGTTGGGTCCAAATTTTTAATAAAACTACCGGTAAATATGTGTAAAAAACATGTGTGTGACAAGAAATATTAAAACCTGTAATTTGCTATGAAATTTATGTGAAAAACACTTGCATACAACAGAGATGTCTCATGTTAGCATTAATTGTAATATTTGGTTATTCTTGGTACAAAGTACCTCCTGTTATAAAGTAACTTGAGGATATTAGTAATTAGGTTGCTTAGCCTGAATCCATTTTATTTTTCAACAGTTTTCATTCAATACATATAATTGAAGAAAGATCAAACTTGAACTTCCTTTAAATATCTATAAAAACACCTGTGATAAAGTATTTACAATATTTTGAAAGTTTTATACACAAATGATGTTAAGAATTTCTGGCAAAAAATAAACAAAAACAATTAAATTTATAATCCACTTTCATGTATTTTTTTTAAAGTACAGAATAACATGCAACACTAAATTATTATTATTATTAATGTTATTATTATTATTATTATTATTATTTTTATTATTATCATTGTTATTAATATTGATAAAGTATTTTGATAGGGGATATTTTATTTCAATGTAGAAAAAAGAAAAGAAAAATAGCATCTCAAAATGGTAAGACAAAGTAATTCCTGTGAAAACTGCAACATTTTTCAATTTTGCCGTTTTGGATCTTATTTTCTCTAATTTATCGCCACATCAGCGTTGTTTGTGCCGTGTGGAGGCTGTGGAATTTCGCATCGTACATTCAATCAGAGATGTTATATTTCCGATCCTTGAAGATCGTGCAACACGACATTATTGTTGTGTTTTAGGTATTTATTTATTTTCGGCTTTTTCGATTAGGGTGGTTCCATTATTCCTGAATCACGCTTAGGATATGTTGCCATATTTTGACGTCTTATCTGTGATATGAAGGCTTAATAACATCTGATCCCCTTTAAAAATTCCATTTTGTTTAGTTCCGCCCATTGTTTTTTTTGGTTGTTTTTTTCGACCGCACACGCTTTCTATTACTTGGGGACCATACGCCGCTTTTCATGGAATGGCACTACTGTGTCCCATTGGAGGTTCCATGATAACAGCCGTATGAACACATCTGAGGCTGTTTGTAAATTCAACATTTTTCCATTTCATGTTTAAATGTTGAATTCTGCTTAAGTCGTAAATAGAGACTGTGGGCGGTAGTTTGCGCTTAACAGTACCGTCTGCAACATTTTCAATTTTGCCGTTTTGGATTTTCTTTAGGGATTCTTATTTTCACTAATTCATTTTAATATTGAAACATGTAACAAAGATTGATTCGTAGTATCGGAAGGAGGTGCGACTTGACACAGAGTTAATCATCAGTCATCATAATTAAATAACACAAAAAATAAATATCCGCATTTCTTACTGCATAGCAGCATTAGCGTGGGTTTATGTCCAATAAAAGTACATTTTAAGTTAACACAGTGTTAAACGCAGCTATCAACATTATCAACACCAGCAATTAGCCTGTCACAAGTTGTCCTCCAACGATTGTTAGCAACAGTAACAAATCAAGCTTAACGTAGAGAGAGAGGCGGAGACATAAACATACCTACGTCACAGAAAAACGTCCGTATTTTATGCAAAAATTGTTAATTTCGACTAGAAACGACATTCCTTTCACAACAATATCCGGTTTCATAAGGTATAAAAGCAAGGTGCAGATTTAGTTGACCATATCTAACAGAAGTCGTTCTTACGCAAACATTGGAACTGAAACAAAAAGGTATGTAAGTTTCATGTAAATTTTATTTGTGTTGTTTACTCACGGATATGATTAAACCCGACAAACATATTCTTACTACAATAAACGGTGAACACGAAAATGAAACTTTGTACGTGCATTGAATAAATGACAGGAATTTTGATATACTTTATGAAGGATGCTTTTTGTTCCGATACTTTATAAATGTGCTTATTTTATATGCAGCATTAACAAAGATTGTTTTACTTTTTAATAAATGATACATCTACTTCTTATTCTTTTTGTTTTCCGAAAACGCTTTATCGATAATTTTTCATAAATTATGCTTATTTTCATGTTTTGTCAATGATACTTATTTTCACATGTATTTTTCATATATGTTTTATCAACGATGTTTAATTACCTATGCATTCCTAATACTGCTTATTTTCCTACTTTTAAATAACGATGCTTATTTACATACTTTGTTATGCCTAGGTCACAAATAAAACGGGCGCCGTCCGATTAAACGATTTTTATAAAATCGGCAGATTTTTTGTTGTCGTGGACGCCGGGCGATTTTAAATCTGATACCTTGCGTGGTCATGAATGAAACAGTCGTCGGGCGATTTTTGCCGAGTAGATTTTACAGAAAGAATTGAACGGATCAGGCGGTCGTAACCTGTAACCTAGGCTTTAGTGATACTTATTTTCCCTTTGTTTTTTTAATTGTTTTTTTTATTATTATTAAATTTTCTCTTTCTCTTAGGTTAAAGCGTATTTGATAAATTTACCGATTTTAATAAATATTGGTTCGCAATTTCAATTGTATTTCAGACGTTCTGACAAAATGTTAATCAAAACTACATGTGGTTTATTTGTCGTCTGCTGCATAGCTCAGACATTGTCAATGGTACTTCCCGGAGGTGGAGGAATGCTCGGGGAATATGGTGGCTGTGCAGAAACAATAACATCAGAACATATAGCGGCTGCTTACTTTGCCCTGTCAAGCAACGGCATTGGATATTCACTGGATAGCATTTTATGCGTCAAGGAGCAGGTAATTCAAACATCTCAACATTTCTTTGGGACGTTCGAAGCTTCCTTTAATTAAAGCAGTGTCTATTTGACATTCCCTGTCCTGTTCAAAGTTACGGTATTAGATGCTTAATATAAAAGAGTATTAATTCTAAGTGAGGATAAAGAGTTTGCATATGGTGACCGTTAAAGCCCTACAGGGAGCCAACTTTTTTACTTTTTAAACTTTTTTATATTCCTTCTGGTCTGGGCTGATTACGGTATGCCATTTCATTTGTGAAAAAAATTCTTTAGCAAATTGATATGTACCTTTTAGTTTTAAATGTGTGAAACTAGGGCAGTTTTACAGTTTTATTTAATTGTAGTTTTTGTGCTTGAAAATGTTCAGAATTGTACCTAGATAATCATTTTATTTAAGATATAAGGACACCCCGTTGATAGATGACAAATATTATCGGTTTTCTGAACCCAACCTCTTTCTGTTTTATCAAATCTGACATATAACCGTTTCAGTTAACCATTTATTTCAGATTTTTTTTCTCTCTGTCAGATAAAGATGAAATAAGTAAAACTGTTAATTAACTGATTAAAACAGAATTATTTGTAGTTGTTGTTACTTTTAACTGACACGAAAGTTTAACATTAATCGTCCATATTTTTTTAATAAGATGGCAAACTTTTGTTATGTTTGTATCAATTCCAAGAATATATCAAAGTTTAATAATAAAAATTCTGAGTGTCAACCTTATATTAGATGTTTCCTTGCTTAAGATCTTGTCTTACGTTTACACATGATTATTGTTCAGAAAACAAACAACTATGTTGGTTTTGATGTTGTTTTGCCAGTTGGTTTCTGAATCTAGAAAGGAAGTAAAGTAAATAGTAAAGTAAAGTTAAGTAAAGATTAAAGTAAACTAGAAAGAAAAGTTAAGCAAAACAACGCAACGCAAAGTAAGTGAGTGAGTAAGTGAGTGTGTAAGTGAGTGAGTGAGTTGGTGAGTGAGTGAGTGAGTGAGTGAAGTAAGTAAGTAACCGATCTTCCATGTGGGCCTTAACAACAATGCACAACAACGTTTTAAAGTATTGGGCGTTGGATATAAATTTCATGTTAGTTACAAACCAGAAGTTTTTGTTCTATTAAAATATTTAAGTAAAATTCAATGTTTTTATTTTTTCACTTCAGATTGTGGATGGAATCAATTATGACATGAAACTCAGAGTCAATGTAGTAAGTATAAATATTTCTTAAATTCCTTCCAAGTTTCAATTAATTTTGATACCATATTTTGCAAAACAAATAATACCTTTTAAAGACAGAACTATCGTTCCAAAGGGCAAAGTCATAGAAAGTCCTAAGTGTATCCATTTAAGACCGTTTCAATAAACATTTATATCTTAAGTGAAAAACTTAAGATTTAAAATTGAAATAATTCTCCTGAAAGTTAAGAAATATTATGGCGGGTGCTTTAAAGGGAGACACAGGTAAAATTTTCATTTCTTAGTTTTGAATTTTTCATTCATTATTCTGTAAATGCCCTCAAAATGAATATATTAGACAGTCACTGGAACAAAACTTGTCTCCATATAAAGAATAAAATGGTGGTTTCCTAACTTGACCCGCGTGGGTCAGGTTAGAGCGCTTTGATTTCGCAATATTTGTCAAAGTGGACGCTGGAAACATTAAAGAACATTTCAAATGAATGCCATAGACTTGTTTACAATATACAAAATATCTGTTATTGTAACTGAAAAGGTTTGTTTAGTTCACCTTAACTGTTTTTAAACTATTTGGTGATTCTATTGGCGTCTAAATTTTGTTCAACATGTATATATATATATTTACGTTTCAAACCGAAAATATATAGAATTCAAACAGAAATTCATGCTGAAACCTCAAGAAATGTCATTTTACCATGATTTGAGTACTTAAGATAATTTATTTATTTTTGTCATTATTTTGCCTGAATATCCCTTTAATGTTAATTTGAACTGCTAATCCTGACACAGGAGTCATAATATAGAATATTTTCTTTGAAATGTAAAATTGTCTCATATATGGTCTAAAGACAAATTTCAGCGTGAAACGCAACCCGGTGCTAGAGGTTTTAATTTTATGAAATAATATTTATTTAAATTTAGTTTAAAGAAAATTTGTTAGTATTTGACAAAAAGACTGTAATTCTAACGCTTCTACAATTTAAAATATAAAATAAATTTAAAATAGCAAAATAAATAAGTAGATAAATAATAAATAAATAAATGAATAAACAACAACAAAAACAACAACAACATGATTTCTGTTTCTGCAGGGACCTACATGCAAGGAAACATGCGATATTGTTGTTTATCATGGTCCATTCAGCCAACAACCGATGCCGATGTCAGTGACCAGTGAAACCTGTACCAGTACCTGTGCTGGCCAGTAATAAATAAAATCTCAACATAATTATAATGCCGGATTAACTAGAGATAGAAAAGTTTACTCACATGTGTATGAATGTTTTTTTTTGTGTGATTGGAGAAAATATTAAACCTAGCTAGATCTACTTTGAAACATGATACTTCTTGTTTACTGTGTGATGTCATGATATAACAAATGAGTGTTTCTACAAATTAATAAAAGAGCGTTATTTTCACGTTGTGACGTCATCTTAGTCGACAAAGATGACAGTTTCTTACACATGACTCTAATGTTTGTAATCTTAGAATCTCTTTATCCAATATTAAAAATGTATTTCTTGTTTTCGACGCTATTAATTTAACGTTGTTTACAAAACAGTATGTGTACGTGTTTGTAAGAACCTTGATTTAAACTGATATTCTACTAGATTCTTCCTTTTTTGTTAATAAATTTCAAGCATAATTTTATTAGTTTTGTATTTTATATTCACTTCATTATATATCTTAATTAACAAGCAAATTCGTTGAATTTATATCCCCCGCCAAGTACAGGTTATTACTTACACAACAACTGAAGACATAAGGCTTTTTTTTATATATTTATCATGGCATAAACAGTAATGTTCATTGTACATGATAAGTATTCAGGGCAATAACAGAATCTTAACTCTGTTAAATAGTAATATCTGGACATGCCAATGAGATATAAATTGCCTTTTTGTATCGATGGTTGCCTTAAAGTTTTGTTGAAATCAATACAGCAGTTGCAAAGAGAAATAGCTATATTGCTCTATATGCATACAGCATAACTAATCAAGAGCCTTAACTCTGAGTTAAAGGGTCTGACCGTAACAAGCCAACGATATGCACATCTTTTGATATTGATGATTCCCATAACGTTTTGTTGAATTCCAGCCAGTAGTTGCAGAGAAGTAGCGCGGAAACGATTATTGCCCTGTATGCATACTGCATAACTAAACAAAGGCCATGACTCTGAGTTAAAGGGTCTGACTGGAACAAGCCGACGATTTACGCATCTCCTCTTGGTATTGATGATTCCCATAATGTTTCGTTGAATTCTAGCCAGTATAGTTGCTTAAAACTAGCGCGGAAACAAAATTTGGACGGACGGATGGACAAACGGACGGACAACGCCAAAACAATATCCCGAACGCCAAAACAATATCGGCGGGGGATAGATAGTGCAAAACTGTGACTGGTAAAAAAAAGAAAACCTTAAAGAATGGACAAAACCGCAAAACCTAAAATGTTGCAGTATGTTCACGGAAAGAAGTGACTGTGGTAAATGAAAGCTTCCGTGCAAGTCCGCTAGCATCGGCATAAGTAGGTATGAAAATGGCGCAATTTTGAATTCAGAACACGCAAGGACACGAAAAACACCTAAGTAGAACCGTTAATATTCCGTGTACTCGCTGGACGGCTACCTCAAAATTCGAACCAAGGGTGGTAACATTTAAGTGATTTCAAGTAAACGATCATGATAAGCCACCAAGTTATATTTATATATGATAATCTGAATTGCTACTCATGACACAGGAGTCATAAGTTAGAATATTTTCTTTGAAATGTAAAATTGTCTCATATAAACTATAAACTCATTTCAGCCTTAACATGTTCTGTGAAACTCAACCCTGTCCTTGAGGTTTTTATTTAATGATATAAGATTTCTTTAAGTTTAGTTTAAAGAAAATTTGTTAGTATTTGCCAAAAATGTATTGTAATTTTGACGCTTCTACAATTTAAAATAACAGAATAAATAAATAAATAAAAAAACAACAACAACAAAAACACGATTTCTATTTTTCAGGGACTTACATGCAAGGAAACATGCGATATTGTTGTTTATCATGGTCCATTCAGCCAACAACCTATGCCGATGTCAGTGACCAGCGAAATCTGTACCAGTACCTGTGCTAGACAGTAATAAATACAATCTCAACATAATTATAATCCCGGATTTATTAGAGATAGAACAGTTTATTAACATGTTTATGAATGATTTTGTTTGTGTGATTGAAGAAAATATTAAACCTAGCTACTTTGAAACATGATGCTTCTTGTTTACTTTGTGATATCATGATTTATTACATGCTTTTCGGTGGTTTATAGAAATAATATATCAGTGATATAAAACTGATAATTTCACTGTTTTTAAGCAGTGAAATTATCAATTTGATAATTTCACTCCCCTTCTGTTGTTTCAGTGAAATACCAGCACTTGTGAACACCAAAAGTTCATATTTCACTCGTGGCTGCGCCACTCGTGAAATATACCTTTTGGTGCTCACTCGGTGAAAGATATTTCGATCTTACACTGAACTAAACAAATATCCTCTATTTATTTCATGCTTTCCAGTGTTTTACTATAATATATCAGATGATTATATTCTGATAAACCACTAGTGAAATTTATAAGATATATTTTTCACTGTAGCCAGAATATATCTGAATGCCGATGAAAAGAATATCATAACTAAATGGAATAACAGGCAAAAATAAATGCCGTCATTGAATCTACTTAATTTTTTGCTTCTTAAGGAAAAGAATGTCGATGTCACCATACATCATGTAAAAATGTATTCTAACGCTGCACGTGATTTTGACACTATAGACAAAGAAGAAAAAAAAACGGTGTTTAACTGCCAATATGCGGCTGTTATGTTTATATAGTTTACAAAGCATTTTAAAGCAACAATAAAAGCATATTTATTTATATTTTCAGTTCATATAATGTTTTCTTTTCAAACAATATCGAAATAGTATCTCACATACACTAACGATCTATATCTTTTACTGTATATGTTAATATATGTTAATACATATTATATCTATATCTATATCTTTTACTGCATATGTTAATATATGTTAAAATTGTGATAACCATTTAATCATTTCTTTTACATGTTTTGATATGTGTTCTTTTGTGTGTGTGTTTTTTTATATTTTATCTTAGAAGTGTAAACATTGTAAATAAAATGTTGCAACCTGTATATGTCTTAATGTGCTACCTTCGGTAAATAAAGTTATTATTATCATTATTATTATTAATATTATTATTATTATTATTATATCAGTAAATAATTATTTTGACAAAACGGCGCAAACCCGTAAAGCAGCGAAATGACGTCATCCTAAGTATACAACTCATTCATAAACGCTGACGTTATTTCATGCATACAAGAATGATAAATGGGACACTGATGTAAACACAATACAATCCATTCTAAGACGCAAGTTTTTATTGTTGAAAACTTGATAAAAGAACGTTTTTTTACCCTCTTATTATTTGTTTTGTTTAATAATTTCTACATCTTAGCAAAAAATCGAACAGCGTTATACAAAAGTCGGCCCCGGAAGTTATTTCCGCTTGAAAAATGTATGCTTGTCGGGTTGTTATATATTTACTAGTCCGAATTGTATTATTATTGTTATTTTTTTTTTAGATAGACCCATTGTCAACATTCAATCATCGGCGGTTTCAATCGGAACGTCCTCAGCTATTATTCATAATACCGGTAACTTCATCCGAAGACTAAGGGAAAAGGGCCTAAAATCTGCGATTAAGGCAGTTTATAAAGTTTACTTGTGTCGCGCTTGCATGACTTGCTTAAATTTGGTCATTAACAGAGTTCTGATCTATTGATGAAACTAAATAAAAAGATGACAATTATGGTTTTGCACTTATCTCAAATAAAATGCTGAGATTTTACTGTTTCATGTAGGCTTACGGAACCGTGTCTCAATATTTCTTCTTTGCCATGGTGTCTGAAAAATCCAGCTACCGACAGAACTTTTTACACTGTTATTTCAAGAGTGAACGAAAATCAAATAAGTGTGCAAAACTGTGAGTAGTAAAAAATGAAAACCTTATAGAATGGACAAAACTGCAAAACCTAAAATGATGCAGCATGTTCAAGGAAAGAAGTGGTAAATGAAAGCTACCGTGCACCTCCTCTAGCATCGGCATAAGCACCCAAATTTTGAATAGGGCACAAGAAGCACCTAGGTCGAACCGTTGATTTTCCGTGTACTCGCTGGAAGGCTTCCTCAAAATTCGAACCAAGGGTGGTGACATTTAAGTAATTTTAAATAAACGATCATGATTAGCCACAGAGCTATTTTTATATACTTTTTAAAGTTGATTTTAATGTCAGACGGTCTGTCTTATAGCGTTGTAATTGTAAATAACATTAATATTCATAAATGAGTTATTACATAAAATTGCTAGTTAATAATAAGATTTGAAAGAACGTCAATAATATCTTGATTGGTAATGCTGAAACTATCGAGCTGTTTATTCGTCTTATTTACTAGAGGTGGTAAAGAGGTATTAGAGTCATCAATAGTTGAAATAGATACGAAAAAATCATTAAGTGTATCGGCCTTGTCTTTATCAGAAAAGGCTAGGGAATTATTATTTTTTATTAATGGGGGCATACATTTACAATTTGGGGAATTTACTTTGACTAATAATTTAACCAGTTTCCAATATTGACGCGGATTCGTTGAACAACAATCACTCAAAGTAAATTCGATATTATTATAGAACTCTTCTTTAGCATGCTTTATCATGTTATTAACCTTATTTCTTAAAGTTTTATATCCGACCCAGTCTTCGTATTTTCTGGTAGAAATAGCTTTTCGTTTTTTGTTTATTTCGTCTTTTCGAAGTTTTCCTAATTTCAGAATTGTACCAAGGTTTATCTTTTGGACAGATAGTTGCCATAGTGCTAGGAATACACGTTTTTGCCAAATTAAAAAACTTATCTGTAAATTGTTTTGTTGCAGTATTAATATATCAGTGTGTGTCAGAAATGACCAGTCAGTGTTTTGAATCTTTTCATTAAGTTGTTCGAAATTTGCTCTTTTATAGTTCCAGACTCGTCTTTTAAACGGATCATTAATTTGATTTTTGTTCTAATATAGGCAAATGTTCCAAAATGATCACTGATTAACTTGTCTGTATTATAAACACCCGAGAATAAACATTCTAAAGAAGGCGACATTCCAATAGGATCTAATAGAGTTTGCGAGTAAGGAGTAATTCTAGTGGCTTCAGTTATAACATTTTCCATATTATTTAAAAGAAGTATATTACGCAATTTGTTATTGTTTGAACTGAGTTGGTCCTCATTTAATTCGCCAACTAAAATAATGTTGTTACAAGTTTCTAGTGCATTTTCCATACTTATATTAATCCTATCACAAATTCAACGCTTGCGTTAGGCGGCCTGTATAAATTACAGAGGAAATACGTTTAAATTCCGTTTTAATTTCCAGCCATATAGATTCAGGTAAAATAACTTCTAATTCTAAAATTCTTTTTGAGTAAATGCCAGAGGACACGTAAATTTAAAGACCACCAGAATGTGCGGTATTATCTTTGCGATACATCTTATCGAAACCATCTAGATGTAAGGAGTCGTGATATTGACAATTTACTTTCTGTAAAACAGACAATATCATAATCAAAAAAATTTGTCTTAATATTGTAACGATCAGGCCCATCATTTTACATCCGAAAAAAAGCCCGTATCCGGAAACTACTTAAGTACTGAAGTAATTAGTTTAATAATATTTTATTGCATATATAAATATACATCAATTCATTTACATTAACAAAATTACACAATATACAAAAGGGTTGGGCCAAAAGTTTTTACAACATTATCGTGGGCCCTTCCCTGTAAATGATTAACATCAGTTTTATAAAGTAAAGAAAGTTATACATTAAAGTACATATGCATTAAGTAACAATACATTTTCATTTTAAGATGAAAAGATAGAAGAGGGAAGAAAAGAAAACAAGAAAAGAAATGTTGCTGTATCAGTTGTGTGTCGACACTACCACCAACCATTCCCCATCATCAATTCTAAAGCAGATACCCATTTGTTTGTAATGAGCAAAAATAACCTAAAGTAACGTTACTTGTTATAGTTAATTACAACAAAAAACAATGTAGTAACGTTTTATGTAAACCTCTTTGTTTCTTTGATTTAATTTTGAACATGCTGAAATAAGATTTTGTTTTGAAAGTCGTTTAACTTTTCAATGCCAAAGAGTAGCTTTTTAGTACTAAGCAGATGGAATTCTCTGGTGTTTGTAAATAGTTTTCTTCTTTGTATTGTATACTTTCGACATTGGAATAGGAAATGTTCGGCATCTTCAATTAGAGTACCACAATCGCATGCTGCACTAGAAGTAAGATGATTTGTAAAAAGGTCAGAATTCAGATTGCTACATTTATTTTTCGAATGCGAGCATGGTAGACAGCAGATACACGATCGCCTTCGATATAAAATGGTGGCAACATAAGGGGTTTATATAATGTTTTAAGCTTATTTTTGAATATTGATAATGTTTCTGATTCTCTAATATGGGCTGGTAATTCGTTCCATAGTTGTATAGAGGACGGAATGACAGACTTAGCATAAATTTCTGTTCTTCTTGCTATTGAAGCATAATTAGCATTATTTCGTAGCGAGTATAAATGTGAGGAAACATGTTCGACTGTTGGTGGGAATAACTGTGATAAATATAACGGCAAAAGGTTATGTTTTTCTTTATAAATTAAAATAAGTTTTTGCATTTTTCTCCTGTCGTCTAATGAAAGCCATCCTATTTCGTTTATAAGATTTTGAATTGAAACAGATCTAGTTAGACCTGTTACAACCCTTGCTGCTTCATATTGTAGTTTTTCTAAAGTTTCTTTTTCATATTGTGTACAGTTATCCCATACAATTGATGCATATTCAAGCCTTGGACGAAGATAGGAAACATATATATGATTAAGAGTATTTCTTTTAACTTTGAATTTTATCAGTTTCATTGAACCTAG
The DNA here is from genome assembly GCF_026571515.1 of Ruditapes philippinarum. Taxonomy (NCBI): domain Eukaryota; kingdom Metazoa; phylum Mollusca; class Bivalvia; order Venerida; family Veneridae; genus Ruditapes; species Ruditapes philippinarum. The sequence continues at coordinate 16,867 of NW_026858346.1, read as the reverse complement.
TATTTTTGATGCAGATGATACTATATTTGCGATGTGCTCATGCCAGTTACCGTCTTGGCTAAAAGTAACACCTAGATGTTTATGGTGGTCTACAAAATTAAGTTGAACATTATTAAAGTATAAATTTGGTCGATTTCGATTGACATATGTAAAGAACATCGCTTCTGTTTTTGCTGGATTAAAGTTAACCAACCATTGTTTTGACCAAGTAAGAATGGTATCGAGGTCGTGATTAATAGTTTCTTCGATTGTGTTTACATTGTTTGATGTTACTGCAAGAGAACTGTCATCTGCAAAGAGTCTTGTTACACTTAAAAGGGAATCCGCTATATCGTTTACGTAAATCAAAAATAAAAGAGGCCCAAGGACCGAGCCTTGGGGGACTCCACCGTATAAATACCTAGGTAAAGAAAACGAAGTATTAACAAAAACTTTTTGACTTCTGTTCTTTAGATAATTTTCCAACCAGTTTATCAAGTTTCCTTCAATTCCATATTGTCTTAACTTAAAAATTAAACCTTTATGCCAAACTCTATCAAAAGCTTTTGAAATATCACAAAAAATTATACATGTTGATTCCCTAGTATCAAAGGATTTACAAATTTGGTTATAAATGTCTATTAATTGATAAATAGTGGAGTGGCCTGGAAGGAAGCCTGATTGGTTTTGAAAAATAAGTGAATGTTCATTAAAATAGTTATATATATGTTTAAAAATTATTCTTTCCATTACTTTTCCGACACTCTAACTCTACTTCATTGACATCAACTTTTAAACATCAAAACATACACTGCATGTACACATAACTTCATCCTTTCAATATTTACAATGGTTATATTACTTAAAATAACTTATTTTCTACGTTGTAGCCGATTTAATGATCAATTAGCCACACGCTGCCAATTTAAACATGGCAGATGGCACTGGCTTAATTTCTGCCCGCGCGAGCTAGGCAGTGACGTCATCGAAGACGATGGCGATACTGCCAAGCTAGCCACCAAGCGTCCCAGACTATAAATAGCAGCCCGAATCTGCCAAAATTGTCAGTACCTTGGTAGATAGCCACCAGACCTCACCTATACTATGTTGAATATGAATGTATCTCCAGCCACCAGAAAGGTATATAATACCTTGTGCCAGTAATAGTTCATAATTATAGAAGCTTTATATTAAATCATCTAGTTTGGCATTTTCACGGTGGGGAATCACGTGACTTTGTATAGTAATACCCACGATAAAATGGCGACTGATAAGCCCCGGTAAGTACCTTATTATGTTACATTAAGGTGGCAAACGTTTCTCAAATCAAAACAAAACCTAGCGTATCATATGCGCGGTAATTTTCTTCAAATGACAATACAAAGTGCATTATCATACGTTTTGTGGTTTTTGAGAACATTGTTTGAATTGTGTGAAAATTGCACATTCAGCGATAGTAATTCGCACGAAGCGATATAATTTTGTACCAAAATAAATGTAAATAAGCTTTCTTTTTGCACCTAAGACACTAAATCAATCGTTTTATTGACATTTGTTCTTGTAGAATTCCATATAAAATTTTGTTCGAAGGTCTGTAGCCTACAAATGTTCTTTGCCAGTGTTTAGTAAGTAAAACGAACAATTTCTGGATAGTAAGTCGCACGAAAACAAAATAGTAAGTTTCACGCACAGTTTCCAATAGCTCACTAAAATGTGACGATTCTATTTTATAATTATTTTGTTTACCAATTTGCAAGTGTGTTCAGTCTACGGTGACAGAGAAACAAATATCGAGAAAGTATTTTAATAATAATTCATATTATTTCATAATACATGTATTCATATAATTTCATAAATTATTAATTAACTTAGAAAAAAATAAACGAGACATTGACATTGATACTCAACAATATACGTTCCACATGGCCCTTTTTCACGTTAGATCGGACCCGCATCCGTCATCTGTAGAAGAAATAACTGTGCAGAAGGAAATATTACAACAACTTTTCAGTATCTGCAATTTGGACCAAAAAAGCAAAGGAGAAGACATTCGCCATATCACATTGATATTTAATGACATCATAGAACTGGTATAAAAAGTTTTATTGAATTTATTCTTTTATACAACTGCAGAATTTATAAATATTGTTAAAACGTTATGTATAACCATACGCTTATTTTCTTACCTTGTGCAAATGTGTTGCTCGTAAACTCTTACTTTTTGTTTGTGATAGAGTAAGTAAATAAGATATCTAAGGCGTCCATGGCCGAGTGGTTAAAGTCTCTTATTTCTATACACTTGTTTCTCACCGTTATGGATTCAAGTCCCACCAGCATCATTGAATTCTTTCATCAAACTAGCTAACAAAACGTCGGTGCTTTAACTCAGGTGTTGTGACAGTGACGGTGTGATCTGAAAGCCAGCATCTAGGATTGTTTTATTTTAATAATATGTTTTACTCCACTTGTCTTCACTTTAAAAAGTACAAATATCTTTGACCGTTTGATTTCAAATATTCGTTTTCCTTTAAAGGCCCATTATGCCTCTGAAATGCTATCATTTTTATTTTTTTGAAATATTTGGTATCTTGTTACATTTTCCGAAAACATACTCATTTGCTAGATACTCAAACAAGGCTTTGCATCTTTGGTTCTGTTGGCAATTGGTATACCTTTAGTGAATAATTATTTTGTATGGAAGTCAAAATACTACTTTGTTTACATTTTGCTACCTTTAGGACACATCACTTAATGTTCAGCGCTACCTTTTTCAGTTGTAATAAAATACTTTCATGCGTTTTATCCATTATTTAAACATTATCAAACACATGTTTGACATTTCTAAAGATTTAAAACAATATCGATTTCTGAAGCACAATGCGCCTTTAATCACAACTTGAATCACTGTATCATTGTTGTTTTGTTGTTGTTGGTGGTGGTATTTTTTGTTGTTGTTTTTTTTGTAAGAAGTTATTTTGTTCTTGCGAATTCTTTAATATATTTTCATAAATTAAGTAACAAAGTGACTAAATGTAACAAATACCGACATATAAAAACATCAATGTAACAAAAACCGACATATAAAAACATCAGCATTCAGTTAATAAACATCACCATACCAAATAGCAAGTAATCATATTTGCTCATCTTTTTTTCTAATTACAGTAAAATGAGAGCCAAGACACACCTGACACTGCAGAGGTCAAAGAACTACTATCGCAACAGAAAAATAACACAGATATCAAATCCCACCAAAAGTTAATTTGATATATTATAAAAACAACCAATTGAGCATTCGTCCTATAGACAAAAAGTGAAATATTTGATCTTGAATAATTGAAATATGTATTTTCTATCTCTTTACATATGAACTTTAACTTTCTTTTAATGTATATGTATGCTATTGGAAACTGTGCGTGAGACGTACTATTTTGTTTTCGTGCAACTTACTATCCAGAAATTGTTCGTTTTACTTACTAAACACTGGCAAAGAACATTTGTAGGCTACAGACCTTCGAAAATATATTTTGTATGACCTTCTACAAGTACAGGTGTAAATAAAATGATTGATTTGGTGTCTTAAGTGCAGAAAGAAAGCTTATTTTCATTTATTTTGGTACCAAATTATATTGCTTCGTGCGAATTACTATCGCTGAATGTGCAATTTTCACACAATTCAAACAATGTTCTCAAAAACCACAAAACGTATGATAATGCACTATGTATTGTCATTTGAAGAAAATTACCGCGCATATGATACGCTAGGTTTTGTTTTGATCTAAGAAACGTTTTCCACCTTAATTTAACATAATAAGGTACTTACCGGGGCTCATCAGTCGCCATTTTATCGTGGGTATTACTATACAAAGTCACGTGATTCCCCACCGTGATTTTGGCATTACTTTCCATTTATGATAGATCCTCACTGAAGACCAAGTTTCCATAGCCATAATCCCATATTTTATAGTGATACCCATATACCAGGGTAGAACACCACTGTATTTTGTAGTTACCATTTTAGATACCCCATCTTATAGCATTTCATGGTAATTCCTACCATAGAATTTGTACCAGACCACAGGCAAGACGTGACACCGTATTTGTCAAGCCTTTCATTTCATCTTATATTAAACATTGTTCTAGACATTACAGAAGAATATTCCTGACCCTAGACGAGGAGCCCAAGCCAGAGGCATCCACAGAATATACTATATACCAATTTTATTGTTTGTGAAATGTATATTTAATAAATTGTTGTGTTAATCTTATTTCAGGTGTCCGTATCTTTTAGTCCTTGTGTCCCTAATTTCCCTTTATGTGTGTTTGAGAAGAACCCACGTGTCGATATTGAAGTGTGTCCGTGCTAGCAGACCCCGGGTACGTTTCAATATAATCAAACTTATTTCTTATATTACGGATATTTTGATGAAAGACAGATAAACACAAATTAAATGTATTTGGTCCCGGATTTTTCTCTACTTCGCCGGATAAAATTAACAATATTTGAACTATTCATAAGAGGTATGAAAGAAATAGTGCGTCAGTAACTTCTGAAAATATTCCAATAGTATTGTTATTATAAACACTACACACTACTAATGCAATTGGTAGCGAGAAATAATAATCAACAATACCGTAATACAAAAACATCAAAAGCGTATGATAAATTTTCGACATCGAACCTATACCTTTAATAAACAAGCCAGCCATTATTTGAGTAACTTTAAATTAACTCCTATTTTTAATACGTATGTGCTGTCTTCGTATATTAAAGAGTCCAACGGTCGATCTGTAGGATATAAAAAAATTACCTATATGGATACATAATAATGGTTATACAAATACAGATCGACCAATGGACGAGAGTTTCGAAACCAGAAGGAGAATGGAGACGAATAGCGTAATCACAAAAAGACGGAAAGGTGAACAAAGTACTCAAATGATAGAAAAAAATATACATAACAACAATAAAATATTGCGAAAATTCGAAATACAAACATATAATGCCTTCTGAGCTAAGCTAATTTGGTACATTTTAATAATGCGACATCTTACATGAACTATTATATATAATTTGATTTATAATTGAATTAGCCTGAGAACTATATCAAAAAAAAATATAAGAATTTAAATTAATATTATAAATTTGTTAGTGATAAAGCTGTAATCTACTAATATATATTGACAACAAATGCCATGTAGATTCAATCTTATATAAATTTCAAATAACATAAAAGTATATAAAAATCCATTAGATTACACTTCATCAATAAACAGTCACATGAATAAAATGATTAAATAGACTAGAAGTTATAAAAGAATGACAAAAGTTTTGACAAATTGGTTTGCAGGTAGATGGGTACTATGACAAACTGGTGTGAAGACAGACATGTACTACGACAAACTGGTGTGAAGACGGACAGGTACTACGACAAACTGGTGTGAAGACGGACAGGTACTACGACAAACTGGTGTGAAGACAGACAGGTACTACGACAAACTGGTGTGAAGACAGACAGGTACTACGACAAACTGGTGTGAAGACGGACAGGTACTACGACAAACTGGTGTGAAGACGGACAGATTCTACGACAAACTGGTGTGAAGACAGACAGGTACTACGACAAACTAGTGTGAAGAAGGACACGTACTACGACAAACTGGTGTGCAGATTAACAGGTACTCACGACAAACTGGTGTACAGACAGACTGGTATAACGCCAAAGTGGTATGCAGACAGACAAGTACTACGACAAACTGGTGTGCAGACAGACAGTATTAAGACAAAACTATAATACTAAATATTATCCAGCAATAATAATAATAATAATAATAATAATAATAATAATAATAATAATAATAATAATAATAATAATAATAATAAATAATAATAATAACAACAATAATAATAAGAATAACAACAACTTCAAGTTAATCAACTCACAATTCGTAACATCGAATATGATCTATTTTCCAACAAGTTTTGACAAGTATTTTGAGATGAAGACCAGTAATTTCCAAAAATTCTATCTTTAGACACAAGCCAGAGTAATTATGTTATTTCAGTCTATTTGAGACTTGAAGATTTATTTAATGTAATATATAACGAATTATTTAACGCTGCATATATAGTTATTGCCACAGACAAAGGATGAGAAAGAAAATAAACTTAACAGTTTCATTTTGTATAACGACGAATGTGAGATTGTACCTGTTGCTACCTGATTTTACTGATTAGTTTATATTGTACTGATAATACTGATCCCGTTTCGACATACTTTCATAGATTGTTTATAACTTGAAGTCTCTCAGAAAGCACGCAAGTACTTCTTTACTCATTTTTGCAATATCTCTCCTTTCGAAAATTACAGTCATATTTAAATAACCTATGATTTTGAGCAATCTAAGAAGGAACAAACCAAACCATAACATGCACATTTCAGAGTTTGATCGACAGTTTGATTAGAAAAGTCTTGACATTTTAAATGTCAATAAAAACGTGTTTTGGCAATCATTCCTGCATGTATTTATCAAAATTCCATTCAAAAGCCTGAGAGAGATTTGCCTGCAATGTTCGATCAAAATTTTTGTTTCATTTACAAAGGAAATTTAATTACATGTACATTTAAGTGATAAGAGATGCATGAACATTCCTATCACAGTTCTTTCAAGCTTTTAAAGTGATATCAATATGGCCTGTCTAATTCATTGTATGTTATTATAACGATTAACATTATAACAAATGCATTAAATGTCTTTTCGTTGATGCTCTGATGCATTTTTTTTAATAAACAACCTTCGTTAAATAAAGAATTTGTTATGATGATGATGATGATGATGGCGATGATTATAATTATTATTATCATTTTTAATATTATTTATTATTATCATAATTATTATTATTTAATTTATTATTATTATCATCATTATTATTATTATTGTTATTATTATTTCATTATAATTATTATTATTATTATTATTATTATTATTATTATTATTATTATGTTAAAAGAACCTTAAACTGCTCAATTAGAAGACACATAACGAATGTTGTGAGTCCTTTTCTATGTGTTCTTAATTTGGACAGTGAAGAAATGAATAATTTGTTGCATAAAGAATCAAGTTTTGTCCATCACAGGCTAATGTATCAAATGAGTATGTTTCATTTACATAAGTAAAGCTTTCGAAGCTTGTTAAACAACTGTAAAATCTGGTTTTAGATCAAGTTATTAAAAGAGGAATGGTCATTTATTCCTAGAGTTGTTTATTAGCAATTTATACTATTTTATACTATAAATTGTAGAGGAGGTTAGTATTGTTGTTCCAACATTCGAAGTGACAGGTAATGACAAATAAATAAGTCTCCATATCTTTAAAAATACTGGTTCTGTTTTTCAATATTTAAGAGCATGCTAAATGCTTATCACTCAAGAAAATAGCGTTGAATGTGAAATTGTATTTCATACAATTAAAAAAAATATATAAATTATTTAAAAATCCTGTATGTTGTTTAACATAAGCGAAATCTTATATATGTATATAATTATGCTGGGATAAAACAATTTTCAACATCGGAGAATATGTTAAATATGTACTGCAAATATTTGTCTATGTTATTATGAAATGCATTGATTTCTTATTAAAAACTTTGAATCTAATTTTAATCTGAAAATAAATTTGTAATTACCTCCCTTTATCAACATGAAATGTAAATTGGGTAATATCTTTACAAAAAAATGCTTTTTGGAACATACAATTTTAAAATTCTACATTTGAGCATTATATGTAAGATATAAAACCCATAAAACAAATTGAGTTTCAGGATCTTTAAAAACTTTTCATGAACAAAACAAAGAAGTACAATGTATTTACAATACTAAATATGTTATGGTCAATTCATCAAAAATATATAAAAATTGTAATTGATGCAATCTTATTTACTGCTACACACGGACAATATATTTCTCTTTATATTCTACTTAGAATTATGTGAAATACTACGTACAGGTTGGAGGAGAGATGTTAAAAATAAATGGACGATTAAAACTTTACTTTAACCCAATTGTGATCTATTGTTAATGGATGAACCTAGCGAAACAAATCTTCAAGCAAGCGAAAGTAAGCAATTGATTTTCATAAAGAGAGTTGCTGATATAAGGCATGTTTAATAAACAAACCGATGAAAGTAGTTTCAAATTGCAATATAAATAAGACAGACATTACTAATACCGAGATACTTTACTGTTAGGTGTCAAAACATGTGTTCTTATTTGAAAACAGCGCATTATCTTTCAGTCAAAACTTATTATAGTCGAAGTTACGAAGTTACCTGTATTCTTTATAATTATTCTGTATTGTTCATATCATTATCTTAAGGTAATCATGTGACTTATGGCTCTGTAAAAAGAAAACATGTGGATGCTAACAGTCGTTTTAGAACATCATAAATTATTTCAATACATAATGTACTTGAAGATATGTTTTGGATATCGTAATGATATATTCTGTGAGTGAAACTTTTACTAAATTGCTAAAAGGATGAAATAAAATATGAAAATATTCGATAACAGATTTTTTATCTATAACTATAGCTACATATATCATTACTTGTGAAAACTTTACCTGGGTTAAATAATAAAACACGGTCAATGGTTAGTTAGTTGAGTGATATGTTTAAATATGCATAAACGTTTGCTGATATATTTAAAAAGAAGCTGTTCCAAAAAAATGCACAAATGCCTCCTAAAATGAAGAATAAAGATATTCCCCAAATGGACTCATATGCAATGATCAAGCAGTAAAAACAAAGAGGAAAATGCTTTGGTCAAACACATACGCGTTACCTGAAAAACGGCGGAGACTCGTGCATAAGCTAGTTGCACAATGACATCACAGCCTCGAACAGGGTATTTCCATTCATTATTGCATATGTTACTATAATTAGTAATAAAAATGCGTTTTTCTTTTTTATGAATATGACAAGCGAATATCCCGTATTTTGAGCAAGTGTGCCAATTAGCCATATTGGCGCACTTGCCAAGTGTGCCAAAATCCCATATTGAGGCTGTTTCCGGTTATCACGCACCTGTTGTACAGTAACATCGAAAAAACAATTATATAAACAAGAATACAAACCTTAGTAAAACGGATACACGAGTAACTTTCCTTGAATATACAGTGCGTAATATTGGTATTTACGTTCCAGGAGTTGAAGTGACAAAACGCTTTAAGCGGAACATATCAGGGTTGCTCAATTTACCTTAATGTTCGAATCTCTAAAGTCGGTGCCAGAACATACCATCGAATAGCACACAAGCGGATCAGGGGTTGATAAAGTCTGTCGTGCAAATATGACCGACTAAACCGTTGATCAGTTTATATAATGAATTTTCTAAGTATATTAGGAACCGAAGAAAGACCATACTTCCGATTATGATTAGCGCAAAGAAAAGCGGTAGAATTATTTGTCACAATATAAAAAACATCTACACAGTTGATTACGTGGCATCTCATGGTTTCTGCAAATGTTCGAAACTTTGACTTATGATTAGAAAAGACGCTGTGCTAGTGTAAAATTTAAGGAAAATAAATTATTCATGCTTAATTGTAGAAAGCAAAAGATCGGCTAAATACAACATTCTCCTTTCTCAAGTGTAATTAAAGGTGTAAATTAATAAAACGTCTACATCTAAATTTTGATATAAGAAAATCTAGAAGTAACAATGATTTGTAGAACCATCGATGTTCCATGAACTAAGAGGAAAGTTCCTCACATGAAAGAATTATACGTTCCTGTCGAAATAGCTGTGAGAGGCAAGTGGTTTTGAATTCAATTTTGGATGTGACAGAACTGTCTCTAGGACAGGAATTTGGACAACAGTTCCATGGGTATTAAAAAAACACGAACATAACTTTCTTGACACTTGTCAATCGTTGGTAATGCATGGTCGACGAACATTTTGGATGCCCAAATCTTGTTGTTACACTTGCGAACTGGTGTAAAATAGTGAAACCATCTTTCATCAATAGTCACAATATTAGAAAAAACGGCGACTGTCATATTTAGGAAACATTTTTAGTAATTTATCGAGCGCATTTGACTCGCATGCTTCTTCTTCTGGTTAGATGTTGGCAAGTTGGATATACTTTTGGCAGTTATTCGCCTAACGTTCAAATGATTCTTTAGAATCGTATTAGTGACCCTTTGATATCTCTGCGATATGGGCAATCTGAGTAAGTGAAAGTCTTGTATCTTTGCTTGACTTTATGAATGATTTTAGCATTAACAATGGGACTTTTTCTACTAGACTTACAGTCATCTTTTATTGACCCGTGCAATTTTTTTGAATTTATGCAGCCACCTCGGAACAGTTGCATATGATACGTCAGTGTCGCCAGAGTGTAGCAGAGTTTTCTAATTTTACCCGAGCTTTTATGTAAGACCGTATTTGAGCATCTTTAACTCAGCGTTTTTCAGCCATATTTTACATGAAGGCATCAAAATCGTAATCGGTTGACTACAAACATGATTGTGTTATCTTTTGAAAGCATATGCTTTGAAACATAGTATAGTTTACACAAACACAAGAATCATGGGCTAAATTAGAAAATATACTTGATATTGCATGACATATTGACCCACTTTTCGTAATTGGTCAAGTCTGTTGTAAAATATTGGGGTTTCCTTTCTAAACGCGCATTTTGAGGCGTTTTCTTTTCGCGAAAACTCCAATAAATTAATAAACAAATTTAATGCAACATTTAATTTATAGAATCTGTAACAATAGACCTATATCACATTTACATGCATAATAACCAAAAATCTATTATATTACAATTCAATAATTCTATCAAGACAGACACACCTATCAAATATACCGGCAGGTACACGTACAACTGCTGCTTCCATTTGCATTCATAGCAAATTTAAGTGACATTATATTTGGAATCTGTATACTATGCATTGTAACATTGTAACATCTTTAATAGTCATGACAAAGGCGACTACATGAGCAGCATCAAATGCACTCTCTAAAATAAAATTAACCGTATATATCTCGATGTGTCGGGGCACCAAACAACAGTGAAACAGTAACATTTTCTTCATAGAACAAATAAGAAGAAATGTGCATCTATTTAAGAAATCGATAAGACATTCCTTCTGAAAATGCTTGAATGCACAGGGGAATAACGCTTCAAAATATCACTGACAAAAAAAACTCCTTCAATGTTCAATTTAAATGCCAGTTTCCGTTCCCGATAAAGATTTAAATTGAGAAATTGTTCTTTTAGGGAAAATACTTTAGATCAATAGCATATCGTTCTAAATTTATTACCCTGCGAATGGAATAGAAACAATAGATTTATCTGCTCAAGTGAACGTTTATGAACACTATCAGTTATTTTAGAATTATCTAGAGTCCATTAAGATTTTTATTAAACGTTTTAAGGGCTATATATTTTACATTTTTTATAGCTTGCATACAACGCTTTTCATTTTTTGGATCATTTTTTACTTTTAAAATGACTATTCTGTGGTGAAGAAAGATGAGGGAATGAGATTAAAATGTGTTTAAAAGTTTTGGTCCAGACCTTCATCAATTTGTACACAAGTCTCATTTGTGTAACACCTTTTGCCAGGGTTACGGTGTGTATAGTGTTCAAATAAAAAAGCTATCAACATTTTTAAAAGGTTTAATTGGAACTTTTGCAATCTTCTTGCTGTTCATAAACCAAAGCTGAAGATGATTAAACTCTATCGGACAACGATCGGGAAAAATAATTCAATTCGAAAGAAGTAAACATTGTAATTTGTAACATCATAAACGACAATGCTTGCGCCGAATCTGTTTCTGTTTAAATCATAAAACCAAATAAGCCAGATTCTAATCGTCCATTAACTACAAAGACGGTATGTTCTTTACCTTATACCTTAATTCCCAAAAAGAGTTTGATTGATTATCTGTTAATAAAGCGTGGAGGCAAAAATGAAAGAAGTAACAATCGGAACATCTGGGCTATTATTCAGAATAACCTCGGACTAAATACGGATTGACAATAGTTTTCGATATAAACAAAACATTGATAATGTATAATGAGTGTATATTTTTGACATTCCAAGGAAAATATTAAATTCTATTTCGCTAAAATCATGATAGAAAATATGTCTACTGATAAAACAAATCTGATTCAATGTCAACCGGTAGATATTTTGTACTTTCGGTTTCTACAACCATAATAACAAGTATATAAATAATGTACGCTTGCTTTTTATCAGTGTATAAAATCTACATAAATTAAGAAGACTTTTACTTCCATATATTGGAATAAACCTAGCCTTAAATTACTGTTTTGTGTCCATGTATAGTTTCTCAGCGTAGGTTGACCGATGGATATAACGTATCCATTCTGTGTATTCGAGGTTCTTATACAAAGTTTGACGGAAAGAGCCAAGAAGATGCGCTTTGGCAAACAAGAGGTATCTTTACAAATGATACTCGGACGAGGATGCATTGTTTTCATAGTATGTAATGATTAAATCAATGAAACACTGCAAAATATGTTTCTGAATAGAACTGCCATGTTTACGTAAATGTAACTTACACAGACGTTTTAATATATGCTTCATTAATATTCAAGGTTTTTTTCTATAAATACAGTATTTATTTTCATCTTGTGATATGAAAATAAATATTTCACGCTAGTAAAATATGGTAATTTTCACATCAACAAGATGAAAATAAATCCTGTATTTATAGAGCAAGAACTTGAATTGCCTGTTTATTATATTTTTGTCCTCTTTTTGACCTACAATTCCTAAAGAAGGTCTCGTTAATTTTGGTATTTGCTGAACTAAGAAGAAAGTAGTCCGGCAAGATACCAGTGAAAATACGGAAAATAGGTTCAACTGCAGTGAACAATAAATTTTTACAGTGAAAATACGGAAAATGAAAACAAACATTTTATTTCATCAATTATTCTCACTATTTCATTTATAAGTATACATGTATAATGAAATATTTATATGAATTGAATACATTGTTAATCATTATAACATCATGAACGCTGAGAGTACCAGAAAGGTTCGGGTTTTTTTTTAGAAACTTTGAGCGCAAACGTATATAAAAAAAACAAAAACGAAGCGAAAAAGGCCTAATGCATTCCGACTTGGTGCCGGCCTTGTATTTGGGCTACGGCCATGAGACTTGGTGGCTGTGTAGGCATTCCTCTAACAATTCCAACAGTCCAAATTGCAAGCGAATCGGACCTACGGTTGGCACACAGTGACAATTGTCGCACCCGTTTTTTTTAGAAACTTTGAGCGCAAACGTATATAAAAAAACAAAAACGAAGCGAAAAAGGCCTAATGCATTCCGACTTGGTGCCGGCCTTGTATTTGGGCTACGGCCATGAGACTTGGTGGCTGTGTAGTACTTCCTCTAACAATTCCAACAGTCCAAATTGCAAGCGAATCGGACCTACGGTTGGCACACAGTGACAATTGTCGCACCCGTTTTTTTTTTAGAAACTTTGAGCGCAAACGTATATAAAAAAAAAAAAAAAACGAAGCGAAAAAGGCCTAATGCATTCCGACTTGGTGCCGGCCTTGTATCTGGGCTACGGCCATGAGACTTGGTGGCTGTGTACTAGTTCCTCTTACAATTCCAACAGTCCAAATTGCAAGCGAATCGGACCTACGGTTCGCACACAGTGACAATTGTCGCACCCGTTTTTTTTAGAAACTTTGAGCGCAAACGTATATAAAAAAAAACAAAAACGAAGCGAAAAAGGCCTAATGCATTCCGACTTGGTGCCGGCCTTGTATCTGGGCTACGGCCATGAGACTTGGTGGCTGTGTACTAGTTCCTCTTACAATTCCAACAGTCCAAATTGCAAGCGAATCGGACCTACGGTTCGCACACAGTGACAATTGTCGCACCCGTTTTTTTTAGAAACTTTGAGCGCAAACGTATATAAAAAAAAAACAAAAACGAAGCGAAAAAGGCCTAATGCATTCCGACTTGGTGCCGGCCTTGTATCTGGGCTACGGCCATGAGACTTGGTGGCTGTGTACTACTTCCTCTGACAATTCCAACAGTCCAAATTGCAAGCGAATCGGACCTACGGTTGGCACACAGTGACAATTGTCGCACCCGTTTTTTTTAGAAACTTTGAGCGCAAACGTATATAAAAAAAAACAAAAACGAAGCGAAAAAGGCCTAATGCATTCCGACTTGGTGCCGGCCTTGTATCTGGGCTACGGCCATGAGACTTGGTGGCTGTGTACTACTTCCTCTGACAATTCCAACAGTCCAAATTGCAAGCGAATCGGACCTACGGTTGGCACACAGTGACAATTGTCGCACCCGTTTTTTTTAGAAACTTTGAGCGCAAACGTATAAAAAAAAAACAAAAACGAAGCGAAAAAGGCCTAATGCATTCCGACTTGGTGCCGGCCTTGTATCTGGGCTACGGCCATGAGACTTGGTGGCTGTGTACTACTTCCTCTGACAATTCCAACAGTCCAAATTGCAAGCGAATCGGACCTACGGTTGGCACACAGTGACAATTGTCGCACCCGTTTTTTTAGAAACTTTGAGCGCAAACGTATATAAAAAAAAAAAAAACGAAGCGAAAAAGGCCTAATGCATTCCGACTTGGTGCCGGCCTTGTATCTGGGCTACGGCCATGAGACTTGGTGGCTGTGTACTACTTCCTCTGACAATTCCAACAGTCCAAATTGCAAGCGAATCGGACCTACGGTTGGCACACAGTGACAATTGTCGCACCCGTTTTTTTTAGAAACTTTGAGCGCAAACGTATATAAAAAAAAAACAAAAACGAAGCGAAAAAGGCCTAATGCATTCCGACTTGGTGCCGGCCTTGTATCTGGGCTACGGCCATGAGACTTGGTGGCTGTGTACTACTTCCTCTGACAATTCCAACAGTCCAAATTGCAAGCGAATCGGACCTACGGTTGGCACACAGTGACAATTGTCGCACCCGTTTTTTTTAGAAACTTTGAGCGCAAACGTATATAAAAAAAAAAAAAACGAAGCGAAAAAGGCCTAATGCATTCCGACTTGGTGCCGGCCTTGTATCTGGGCTACGGCCATGAGACTTGGTGGCTGTGTACTACTTCCTCTGACAATTCCAACAGTCCAAATTGCAAGCGAATCGGACCTACGGTTGGCACACAGTGACAATTGTCGCACCCGTTTTTTTAGAAACTTTGAGCGCAAACGTATATATAAAAAAAAAAACGAAGCGAAAAAGGCCTAATGCATTCCGACTTGGTGCCGGCCTTGTATCTGGGCTACGGCCATGAGACTTGGTGGCTGTGTACTACTTCCTCTGACAATTCCAACAGTCCAAATTGCAAGCGAATCGGACCTACGGTTGGCACACAGTGACAATTGTCGCACCCGTTTTTTTTAGAAACTTTGAGCGCAAACGTATATAAAAAAAAAACAAAAACGAAGCGAAAAAGGCCTAATGCATTCCGACTTGGTGCCGGCCTTGTATCTGGGCTACGGCCATGAGACTTGGTGGCTGTGTACTACTTCCTCTGACAATTCCAACAGTCCAAATTGCAAGCGAATCGGACCTACGGTTGGCACACAGTGACAATTGTCGCACCCGTTTTTTTTTAGAAACTTTGAGCGCAAACGTATATAAAAAAAAAAAAAAAAACGAAGCGAAAAAGGCCTAATGCATTCCGACTTGGTGCCGGCCTGAATTTTCCCCCCCCCCCCCCCCCCCCCCCCCCCCCCCCCCCCCCCCCCCCCCCCCCCCCCCCCCCCCCCCCCCCCCCCCCCCCCCCCCCCCCCCCCCCCCCCCCCCCCCCCCCCCCCCCCCCCCCCCCCCCCCCCCCCCCCCCCCCCCCCCCCCCCCCCCCCCCCCCCCCCCCCCCCCCCCCCCCCCCCCCCCCCCCCCCCCCCCCCCCCCCCCCCCCCCCCCCCCCCCCCCCCCCCCCCCCCCCCCCCCCCCCCCCCCCCCCCCCCCCCCCCCCCCCCCCCCCCCCCCCCCCCCCCCCCCCCCCCCCCCCCCCCCCCCCCCCCCCCCCCCCCCCCCCCCCCCCCCCCCCCCCCCCCCCCCCCCCCCCCCCCCCCCCCCCCCCCCCCCCCCCCCCCCCCCCCCCCCCCCCCCCCCCCCCCCCCCCCCCCCCCCCCCCCCCCCCCCCCCCCCCCCCCCCCCCCCCCCCCCCCCCCCCCCCCCCCCCCCCCCCCCCCCCCCCCCCCCCCCCCCCCCCCCCCCCCCCCCCCCCCCCCCCCCCCCCCCCCCCCCCCCCCCCCCCCCCCCCCCCCCCCCCCCCCCCCCCCCCCCCCCCCCCCCCCCCCCCCCCCCCCCCCCCCCCCCCCCCCCCCCCCCCCCCCCCCCCCCCCCCCCCCCCCCCCCCCCCCCCCCCCCCCCCCCCCCCCCCCCCCCCCCCCCCCCCCCCCCCCCCCCCCCCCCCCCCCCCCCCCCCCCCCCCCCCCCCCCCCCCCCCCCCCCCCCCCCCCCCCCCCCCCCCCCCCCCCCCCCCCCCCCCCCCCCCCCCCCCCCCCCCCCCCCCCCCCCCCCCCCCCCCCCCCCCCCCCCCCCCCCCCCCCCCCCCCCCCCCCCCCCCCCCCCCCCCCCCCCCCCCCCCCCCCCCCCCCCCCCCCCCCCCCCCCCCCCCCCCCCCCCCCCCCCCCCCCCCCCCCCCCCCCCCCCCCCCCCCCCCCCCCCCCCCCCCCCCCCCCCCCCCCCCCCCCCCCCCCCCCCCCCCCCCCCCCCCCCCCCCCCCCCCCCCCCCCCCCCCCCCCCCCCCCCCCCCCCCCCCCCCCCCCCCCCCCCCCCCCCCCCCCCCCCCCCCCCCCCCCCCCCCCCCCCCCCCCCCCCCCCCCCCCCCCCCCCCCCCCCCCCC
>NW_026858345.1:0-23525 GCF_026571515.1 Ruditapes philippinarum | reverse complement strand
CTGTAAACAGTGTGTGAGTTGTCTCTCTGTAAACAGTGTGTGAGTTGTCCTCCTGTAAACAGTGTGTGAGTTGTCCTCCTGTAAACAGTGTGTGAGTTGTCTCCCTGTAAACAGTGTGTGAGTTGTCTCTCTGTAAACAGTGTGTGAGTTGTCTCCCTGTAAACAGTGTGTGAGTTGTCCTCCTGTAAACAGTGTGTGAGTTGTCTCCCTGTAAACAGTGTGTGAGTTTCTCCTCCTGTAAACAGTGTGTGAGTTGTCTCCCTGTAAACAGTGTGTGAGTTGTCCTCCTGTAAACAGTGTGTGAGTTGTCTCTCTGTAAACAGTGTGTGAGTTGTCTCCCTGTAAACAGTGTGTGAGTTGTCCTCCTGTAAACAGTGTGTGAGTTGTCTCCCTGTAAACAGTGTGTGAGTTGTCTCCCTGTAAACAGTGTTTGAGTTGTCTCTCTGTAAACAGTGTGTGAGTTGTCTCCCTGTAAACAGTGTGTGAGTTGTCTCTCTGTAAACAGTGTGTGAGTTGTCTCCCTGTAAACAGTGTGTGAGTTGTCCTCCTGTAAACAGTGTGTGAGTTGTCTCCCTGTAAACAGTGTGTGAGTTATCCCTCTGTTTACAGTAATATATGAGCTTATAATCTCAATGTAAAATTTCATAATGGCTCAAGATTTACAGGGATTCATGCCAGATTTATATTATTAAATGTGACGGGGAATGTAATTTGGGTGAAAAACAAAAAAGATGAAAAAGGGACAAAGAAACAAAGCGGGGCATTTAGTTTCGTAGGGGGTTACTTAATTGTTCCCCGGGGCCCAAGAAAAAATCAAACTTTTCATTTGTCTTTATATTTTAAAACCGTCTTATGGAAAAAAATCTGATAAAAATTTGAATCAAAAAAAATCACTCAAAGTAAATTTTAGTTTTTCAGCAAATTTTTTATGTAACAAAGATTTTCAAAATTAAATTAGAAAATATTTTAAAAAATTTCAAACCTTGCCCCCTTTTTCAAAATGTTAAAAGGAAACGAATCTCGGGGCCACTTTTAAAAAATAATAAATTTTGAGGGGTTTTCCCCGGGAAAAACTAAAGTAACTTTAAAAGAAAAAAAAAATGCCCCAAACATTTTGGAAAAATTTAAAAACAGTCTTTGGCGGTCAACCCCAAAATAAGAAAAAAAAAAATTCTCCCCTTCCATTAAAAGGAAAATTTCGAAAATTTCCCTTTCATCGGGGGAATTTAAAATAGAAAAAAAAGTGAACTAAACATTTTAGGATCTTTGAAACCAAGGCCCCACCCAAGGGGACTTTTGTACTTACATTTGATTAGGGATGTTTTTTTTGTTTTACGAAAACTGTATGATATTTCAAGAAATTACATAGGGGGAAAGTGTACTCGCAGCAAACAAAATTGCCCCTCTTAATTTTTATCCATGAAAAATAAAGAGGAAAAGGGGGTTTTTTGCGGGGTTTTCTGTTTTTGAAAAAAACTTTGCGAGCTTGGCCACAAGCTTTAAGCAACTAAAAAATTTTTACCCAAGGGGCATAAATTTTTGAACTGAAACCCCAAACGAATTTTTTCCCCAAACCAAATTTAAATTTTTGGGCTTTATCGCGGGTTTGGCCCCGAACGCGAATATTTGTTTGCGCGAATAAGTCCGCACGATTTCGCGAATAAATTGGAGAGAATTTTTTATTTTAGACGTTGTTCATGCAAAGCTACTTGACCGGATATATTCGAATTTTCTGGGTGGCAGGCCTCTGTTTTCCCCTGGTACAAAAATTTTGGAGGCAGTAGAATACCTAGAATACCACTTTTAGTACAGATGAGAAGTGCAGTAATTTGCCTTTTGTCCTCAAGTCCAGTGAACTCGACTTGTTTAGACCCTATAAAATAAATGTTTGAATAAATCGTTTGACAACAGTGGGAAAACTATCGAGCATCACAAAAGGCTATTGTTTTTTGGATCCTATAAAATAATTTTTTGAGTGCATTGTTAAGACAAAGGTGTTATAAACCTATCGGGCACCACAAAAGGGTATTGGGTGTACATAATTACAAACAGTGAAATACAAGATGGTTTCATACTAGTATCGATTTTTACCCGTTAAACTTAACAGCCTGTATAGCTCAATTGGTTAGATTGCGGACTCATATAACATAACTTTCCCGGCGCGGGTTCGATCCCTGATTGGAGAAGATATTTTTTTTTATGAAACGCTTAAAAGACTTTTCAAGATAAACTGTGGGTACAAAATATAAATATGTTTTGAAAATAAGATGTTGAAATTAATTTACCTTGTTGTAATCATTTTTTTCTTTTCTGGTGTGCTTTCCAGATCATGATCAGGCAAAAACGATGCCGAAACATCCCTGCATTCTGAGGGTTTATTTTATCAACCACCCTTTTAACGACATGTTTAGAAATGAAGACGAACGATGCGTACATGTACATATATAGAGAAAATGTTTTGCTGAATTGTGATCACAATTCACTTACCAATACAATATAAGGCTAGCGTATTTTTAATCCCATTTAAGACACCAATAATGACCTCAATTATTGAAGATTAAAAATCGGCTAATGGATTTTACGACCCCATCGGACTTTCCAATCCGCGAATATTTTTTTTTCGGAAATCAAGAAAACGCGGAAATTAATATTCGCGAATATGTCCGACCTCGGCAAAACGCGAAAATTTGTATTCGCGAATATAAATTGGGTTACAGTAGCCAATGTAAGCTTGCAGCAAGCTTGTCACAAGCTTACCGCAAGCTTTCCTTTTGGTTTGGGCACACACCCGTGCCGATTTTGCGACGCAGTAAAAAAACGGTATTGCGGGGCCATACATATATATTTTGACGTGATGTTTTTTGCGTTAGAAAAACATAGCGTTAAGATATTAGCACCCTAATGCATTACCTTCGCTTTGAAGAGTATTCAAATAGGCTAGAACTACTGTTAACAACATTGAAAATGAGGGCCATGGGTTCAATCCCCAGAAGGGTCAACTTTTTTTTTCTTTCTTTTTTTCTTTTAACATTATTTATGTATCTCTCATGTCCCATTTGGAAAGAAAAAAGTGTTTAATTTTGATTTTTTAATTTATATAGGTATTTTTTGGCTAAATTATGCTAAATCTAGTAATAAATATGGTACCTGATATTTTCAAAGTGTAATATAATCAAAACTAGACGGTAAAAGTATTTCATATTTTACAAGATCAACCAATATACCTTTTTAAAAATTTAGGGAAACTTTGAAAACAGGCACTCATTTGGGTAAATTTTAAGAATTTTTTAAATTAGGCTCCCTAAGTAGAAAAATGGTCAGACACATGGTAAAAATGGGTGGGGTAGGGTAACAATTTTATACAGATTTCATAAATTTTAAGTAGAAACCATAATTTTGCTTATGTGGATTGTTAGCTGAATTACCAAAAATTAATGGGAAAACATTTTTTATTAGAATGTTATTGCAGATTATTTAAAGGTTCCGCATTTCTAAAAAAGGGCCCTCATAACATCCTAGCTTGAGTTCAGAAAAGTGGCCATAACTTGATTTCCGTACGGTAAACTTTGTTTAAATTTTGCATACAGGTGTACTTTAAGGTATACAACTGACCTATGATGTCAATTTTGTAGTTTCTGATAGTGCCTATTAGGGTCCTAATACCTTAAAGCACGCTAATGATTAGTTACACTATGGAAAAAAATTGATGCTACTGTAATCAGTTCTTATTTTGGGTATGTGGTAAATAGAAAATTATATTCTTGTAGGTTCATTACTAAAGCTATTGAACTTGTTCAATAAAATAATATTATGCTCGTCAGAGGCTCGCATAATATAATTTTATTTAACTCATTCAATAAATTAAGTATTGAACCTACACTCATTCAATATCCTCTATATATTCAAAAATTTCTGCTGCTCGCAACACTAGGTTTCCCCTTGTTCAAGCTTAATATCAAAGCTTTTACGGTGTTTGCATAATTTACCATAACTCCAAGTCTCTAAGAGTGTGCCTGTCGAGAAGTGACTGCTTAGAGTGCAAGTCTGTATAAATAAGAGAAATTATTGCTTTGAAAATGATAATTATAACAGTAGGTGGTCAATCAATACCCTTTTTTGTGCATAATTATACAGGAGGGGCCAGTATTTTGTTTTGGTTTATTAGATCAATAGTGCTTTAGAAGAAACTGTACACCAGAAATTTATATGTCTGCGTTTGGTTGTATTTGTGTGGAAATGTACAAGGCAATTATAAGTGTAAGGCCAGCCTTAAAATTATAAATGGACTGTTCCAAATTCAAAACAGGGCAAATCCATTATACAAATCAAGGGGGGTTAGTTTATACAAATTTATTTTAGTTGGATTGTGTAACGGAAGCTACAAGCTTATTCAGAAGCACTATTGAATCCATTCCTGGAACCAACCAGTTCTAAGCAATGAATGTAAAGTTTCTTGCGCAAGGAAACAACGGCTTGCCCCCTGACAGGCTTTGAACCCACACAGTCAGCAATCCTGGGATTCTTAGTGCGACGTTTTAACCACTCGGCCATGCTGCGTCTAAAATCAAGTGGATTAAGGTTTTACATAAATTGGATGTTCTCATTAAATAATTTACCAAGCAGTTTCTATAATATTACATGTACATGTATAGTGATGTCAAATAATGTTATTTTTATCTTTTGGAAAGGAAGGTGGTTATACTTAATTGGTGACTCTTGACAGTAGGTGCACCTCAGAGGTCCTCTGCCATTGAAGCTGGTTATTTGCTACATGTATATTATTCGTTATAAAGATTGTTTACAGGTTATAATTATGGCCCTATATAAACGGCTGTATGTAAATATTGCAAACAGCAGCTTATAATTTACGGTCATATAACCTGTCAACAATCTTTATAACGAATTTATAATACAGCAAGCTTCATTTTTTAGAGAAAAAAGGCAAGATTTCTTCATGAATTGACGGGAGCCGTGTATATAAAACTATATATTATCCAATGAAAAGGGACGTTACAAACGTGCAGTATTATAATACATTATATACAGTGTATGTCTGACTTAACAAAAAACAAAAATAATATTACATAGCAAATGTCTGACTTGACAAAGAACAAAAATAGAAATAATAAGTATGAGAAGAAAAAAAAAAGGCTTGCAACTTTTAGTGAGGTATAAGATTTCTATGTAATTTGCCTAATGCGGTATGTATAAATTTTTACAGCGATACGCTACCAGACACGACAGAGAATGGTACAGTTGCGGATGATGTCACGTGTTGGGAGAGCGTAGATAAAGAGATGTTTGAGGATCATCCTGTCATACACTGGTGAGATATGAGTTATATCTAACACCTTGTCAATTAATGATATACTATAATCAACAGTGAAATATAACCAGTAACACTCCCTGTACCACTGTCATTGCATGAATTTTATCATCAAATTTTAGAATGACTTTTGTGGAAGCACCTTTGCTATGAAATACTAGACATTTCCAGTGAGATGTAATATATCACCCTGTTATGAAATATTGTCACATATTTGTATGTTAAAGAGCGCCTGTTAATTAATAACTTACTTACTTATGCCACCCCACCCCCATCCTCCTCTTGTGTTTCAGTGTATATGTCCTTAATTCAGTGTGAAATGCTACAGTAAAATTCTTGGCCTGAAATTTGTCTGAATTTGTCTAGTATAAATGTGTATACATCTGAAATATATGTAATAGATAAAACATGTGTATAAGTCTGAAACATGTGTGATATATAGATAAAACATGTGTATAAGTCTGAAACATGTGTGATATATAGATAAAACATGTGTATAAGTCTGAAACATGTGCAATATATAAATAAAACATGCGTATAAGTCTGAAACATGTGTGATATATAGATAAAACATGTGTATAAGTCTGAAACATGTGTGATATATAGATAAAACATGTGTATAAGTCTGAAACATGTGTGATATATAGATAAAACATGTGTATAAGTCTGAAACATGTGTGATATAGATAAAAAGCATGCAAACGTCTGAAACACATGTGATATATAATTATATATATAGATAAAACATGTGTTTAAGTCTGAAACATGTGTGATATATAGATAAAACATGTGTATAAGTCTGAAACATGTGCAATATATGTCTTAAACACATGTGATATATAAATAAAACATGTGAATAAGTCTGAAAAAGGTGATAATGTGACATGTGCTGGAACTAAAGTTGACAAGTCTACCTGCCAGCCTACACATCCTGTTGATAGGTCAGATTTTACATTCTGTGATTGAAATGCCTTAAAATTTAAGAAGACTGCTCAGAATTCAAAGCAGGACAAATCCATTACACAAATTCAGGAAGGGTTAAAGGTTAAAGTTGAATAGGACATTCATTTAAGTTCATAACTTAAAGGAACTCCACTGAGGTTTAAACTCAGCTTCAAAAAATAAAAATTTGAATTTCTTGTATAGATTAGCTGGGGCACTTAAAACAGATAGATGCAAACGATAATTAAGAACTTTACTCAGAAATAAATTGACAGTCATATTTTTGGGACAAGACCTTTCAGTAGACCACACTAACCTTGACCTTCATCCATAAATGACCTTGACCTTCAAGGTCAAATGTCCAAATTTTGCTTGTTCTTCTTCACCATTAGAATAAACGGAGTGAGCGAATGATCTCAAATTTTGTACACAAGTTATTGGTCTTAACCTACATAAAATGGAACATGAATCTTGAAAATTGATTTTCAGCCCTGTCATGTTAAAAAAACCTCAGTGTTGTCCCTTAAGAGCGAAATAAACTTCCAACAAGAGTTTCGAAGAAATGCAAAATAGAAATATTGTTCAGCCATTGCATGTATAAAATCCATTGTTTATGCTTGCATAATTAATTCCTGTAATATAAACAGCTATTCTAGAAGTAATAGCCAACAAATGAAGTGTAAACATTCTCATGCATATTCATGAACACTTTATGCTGCAGTCCATGCAGAGAACTTTAAACTGATCGAAGACATCTTTTATTTAAGGGTGAGAATGATTTTGAAAAATGCAGTGGAAACTTTGAAGCCTTTGTAGAAATTGCATGACACAACAGAATATTTTAATGCAGATTTGATTTCCATGGAGATCAAAATTTGTTTTTTTGTTCAGGATGTAAAGTGAGACCGGAACTTGGCTTTTATTCTCTTAAATGACAGTCAGTTGGACATTTTGATATCAAGTCAGTATGCTGTAGGAATACTAATTGACATTCTGCGTATTTTATTCCATTGTTTCAGCTCTGTATTGAATTCTTAAGTTAATTTGTTATAGTGTTTAAATGTTAATATAGTTATTGTAAAATTCTCTTCTCAAAGCATAAATTGTATTGTAGTGATGTAATAAATGCTCAGTTTTAAGGGACCTCACTGTGTTAATTTTTAATGCTGAATTTAAGGGACTCCACTGAGGTTTTTTGTAATGCTCAATTTAAAGAGACTCCACTGAGGTTTTTTGTTATGCTCAATTTAAAGAGACTCCACTGAGGTTTTTTGTAATGCTCAATTTAAAGGGAGGACTCCACTGAGGTTTTTTGTAATGCTCAATTTAAAGGGAGGACTCCACTGAGGTTTTTTGTAATGCTCAATTTAAAGGGAGGACTCCACTGAGGTTATTTTTAATACTCAATTTAAAGGGACGCTACTGAGGTTATTTTTAATGCTCAATTTAAAGGGACGCCACTGAGGTTATTTTTAGTGCTCAATTTAAAGGGATGCCACTGAGGTTATTTTTAATGCTCAATTTAAAGGGACGCCACTGAGGTTATTTTTAATGCTCAATTTAAAGGGAGGCCACTGAGGTTATTTTTAATGCTCAATTTAAAGGGACGCCACTGAGGTTATTTTTAATGCTCAATTTAAAGGGACGCCACTGAGGTTATTTTTAATGCTTAATTTAAAGGGACTCTACAGAGGTTTTTTAAGAAGACGGGACCTGAAATAAGTGTGTTGAGATTTTTTTATATGTTTTAAAGATGCATTAAAAGCATTTGATTGCTTTAACTCAAATCAGACAAAAGTATTCTTATCAAATATTGAGGGGAAAAGCACACAAAAAATAGAGTGTTGGTGTTGGAAGTTTACCCTCATGATCACGGCAGTTAGCCATATTGAATTTACCAGAGCACAGTGCAGCAACCGCATCTTTCCTTGCCAGGCTGTCAAGCAATTTACCAGTTTTTAGTTGCCTTCACTGTCGCAAGGAACTGATAACTTCTATACATGCCACAAAAAAAAGTCCCACAAAAATCCCACAAATATCCTCCATGTAATGCATGTCATCGTTGATTTTTTCGCCACCAACGCATTAATCACCAACACAAATATTTATGTTTAATAAAACCCATGATAATTGTGAAGAATAGATATAACCACCTCGAGAGTACTAGGAGAACGTATCACTGATTGCACGAGTTATATTGTCGTAAAAAGAAATTACAGTGACAACGACTTCTGAAATACTACTATATTTGTGACATTCATCTTGAATCCGACAAAATTTTCTTTTCCCAAAGTTCCCTTGATGCATATATCTTGAATATTGCCTGTTAGTTTTTTTGCTCACTAGACAGTTTTCCTGTATTCATTATATGTAATTTATTTTTACATTTGACAGAATGTCAGTTAAGTTTATTTTTTGTACACACCGTCTGTTGTATATTTAATTAAATGGATTTTGTTTCAGACTCACTTAATGTCACATGATTATTACACCAATATGAGATGATAGCAGGGTAAATTATGAAAAAAGATAGTCTAGTTGTGATATATAAAATTACTGTATATTCTCTAGACTAATAGATGCCCTTCTCCTTAATGCATCCACCCCAACCCCCCCCCCCCCCCCCCCCCCTTTTTCTTATCAATCCTGTGGAGAAATAGCACAAATTTTAACTTCAGGATTGTACAATTTAGTTGAAAATAATACATAAACATTCTTTTTATTTTATGCCTAAATTAACATTCCCCTTTAGGAAAGTATACCGCCCCTAGGGGCCTTTAATAGAAATATATGGTATGTCAAAACATGTCCCTTTGCAAAGTTGATTCTCTCAAAGTATTACTCTCATGTTACAATGCAAACATCTTTTACATTGACTTATAAGAAAGTTTTAATTAGTTGTGCTTGTTAAGCAAGCAGAAGTCAATGCCCAAAAATCATATATTTAAAAAAAAAAAACTTTTATTTCTGCTCAGTTAAAACATTTACCAACAATACTACAAGCATGTGAAAAATTGTGTCCCCTAATCAAGCACAGGAAAAGTATGTTCACTGTAATAAGTGCAACAAAAGTCATGTCCCTGGAAGTAATATAAAACAAATAGTGTCCCTGTAACAAGCATCATAAAAACCATGTCTCTGTCATAGTGCATAATAGCATTTCATGTCCCTGTTATGAGCATTTCTAAAATATCCATGTGTATGAAATAACAGCGATATTCTATATTACATCTCTTTCAAGAATATATCATATTTAGGTTTATGGAAACAACATAATTGTACCGTTTATAAATTTTATAACAATATATCATCAGATATAGCTTTATACCCTTTAAATTAAAAACATAGGTATAGGTTATAGGTAAGGCCCTCACGGTTTCACGTTTAAACGGATTCGTTTCAATTTTCATTCTTAAACGTTTACGATATTTTTTACCGTTTAATCGAAATGACCATATTGTCTTACAAAATATCTTAATCATTGCCTGTAATCACAGATTTAATCAATTCTAAATGGTTGATTACAAAGTAAAAACGGAAAATGGGTGTTTACAACCCTCCACACAGCATTAGCGTGCAATAATCACTCGTGACAATACATATTTGGTAAACCTGATTTTCCTTTGATCTTTCAAAAGAGCGAAATGGGGATACAATGCAGAAAATGTGTGCCGACACAATCGGCATGACCCTTGAACATTGTTTATTTGTACATGTATTAAAAATAGAAAGTATGTCATCATTTGGCGACTCGAATATCTGGAATAGTATAGTTCAAAGAAGTAGCACCGTTTAAACGGTATCGTTTCGGTTCTTAGCAATCGTGTAAACGTTTACAAAAAATTGTAAACGTGGGAGCCTTAGTTATAGGTTATATACAGAGTTTAAAGTAATTAATAAAATTATTGCAAAGCAAACGAAATGAAGCAAGAAAATTATTTTTTTTAAACTCTGTATATAACCTATAACCGACTTACGGTTAGCCCCGCCCATTCAAATCGAGTGCATGATTCCATTAAATTGGCATAAATGGTCCATAAAAATTTATAACATGCAGTTGAGTTACAGCATATATTGTAAATATTTCAGCAAAATTTAAACAAAATAGAGCAATTTCATTGGCAGACCAGAGATCGAAAATTCCACTCGTTCACTTGTAATTAACAAATAATGAGTAGAATTTAAGAAAACTTAATGCAGGACAAGTAGAAAAATATTTCCTGCTCTGATTGAATGTAGAAGCTACTTTAATGTCCTGCAGGAAGAGTGACCCTGAAAATATATTTCAATGCCTGCAGACAGAGTTTGGCGAACTGTAAAATGACTAATTACCAATTATCAATTACTTCTACTATTTCAGGGATCACATTATTTGGGTAGACAGGCACAATGTCTTGCTGTTTGTTCAGGTTACAGTGGCTGTCATTAGTCTGTCAGAGACTATACTTGTACAGTATCTTAGCTACAAGGTTAGTATTCTTGTACAGTATCTTAGCTACAAGGTTCGTATTCTTGTACAGTATCTTAGCTACAAGGTTAGTATTCTTGTACAGTATCTTAGCTACAAGGTTAGTATTCTTGTACAGTATCTTAGCTACAAGGTTAGTATTCTTGTACAGTATCTTAGCTACAAGGTTAGTATTCCTGTACAGTATCTTAGCTACAAGGTTAGTATTCTTGTACAGTATCTTAGCTACAAGGTTAGTATTCTTGTACAGTATCTTAGCTACAAGGTTAGTATTCTTGTACAGTATCTTAACTACAAGGTTAGTATTCCTGTACAGTATCTTAGCTACAAGGTTAGTATTCTTGTACAGTATCTTAGCTACAAGGTTAGTATTCTTGTACAGTATCTTAGCTACAAGGTTAGTATTCTTGTACAGTATCTTAGCTACAAGGTAAGTATTCCTGTACAGTATCTTAGCTACAAGGTAAGTATTCTTGTACAGTATCTTAGCTACAAGGTTAGTATTCTTGTACATTATCTTAGCTACAAGGTTAGTATTCTTGTACAGTATCTTAGCTACAAGGTTAGTATTCTTGTACAGTATCTTAGCTACAAGGTAAGTATTCCTGTACAGTATCTTAGCTACAAGGTAAGTATTCTTGTACAGTATCTTAGCTACAAGGTTAGTATTCTTGTACAGTATCTTAGCTACAAGGTAAGTATTCTTGTACAGTATCATAGCTACAAGGTTAGTATTCTTGTACAGTATCTTAGCTACAAGGTTAGTATTCCTGTACAGTATCTTAGCTACAAGGTTAGTATTCTTGTACAGTATCTTATTAGACTAAGCTACAAGGTCAGTATTCTCGTACAGTATCTTAGCTACAAGGTCAGTATTCTCATACAGTATCTTAGCTACAAGGTCAGTATTCTCGTACAGTATCTTAGCTACAAGGTTAGTATTCTTGTACAGTATCTTAGCTACAAGGTTAGTATTCTTGTACAGTATCTTAGCTACAAGGTAAGTATTCCTGTACAGTATCTTAGCTACAAGGTAAGTATTCTTGTACAGTATCTTAGCTACAAGGTAAGTATTCTTGTACAGTATCTTAGCTACAAGGTAAGTATTCTTGTACAGTATCGTAGCTACAAGGTTAGTATTCTTGTACAGTATCTTAGCTACAAGGTTAGTATTCCTGTACAGTATCTTAGCTACAAGGTTAGTATTCTTGTACAGTATCTTATTAGACTAAGCTACAAGGTCAGTATTCTCGTACAGTATCTTAGCTACAAGGTCAGTATTCTCATACAGTATCTTAGCTACAAGGTCAGTATTCTCGTACAGTATCTTAGCTACAAGGTTAGTATTCTCGTACAGTATCTTAGCTACAAGGTTAGTATTCTTGTACAGTATCTTAGCTACAAGGTTAGTATTCTTGTACAGTATCTTAGATACAAGGTTAGTATTCTTGTAACAGTATCATAGCTACAAGGTTAGTATTCTTGTAACAGTATCTTAGCTACAAGGTTGGTATTCTTTTACAGTATCTTAGCTACAAGATATAGAGGATGTTTGTTTGTTCATTTGTTTTTGTGTAAGATGAAATTTTATTGTATCGAGTGATTTTTAGCTCGACTATTCGATAAGAATAAGTAGAGCTATTGCAGTCACCCGAGCGTCGGCGTTACCACTTATGTTAAAGTTTTTGTAATAGTTCAAATATTTTCAAAGTCCATAGACATATGGCTTTGAAACTTTGCACACTTGTTCACCATCATGACCCCAACCTGTAGACAGGAGGAGGTAACTCTATCAAGCATTTTGACAGAATTATGCCCCTTTTTCGACTTAGAATTTACGTTAAAGTTTTTGTAATAGTTCAAATATTTTCAAAGTC
The DNA here is from genome assembly GCF_026571515.1 of Ruditapes philippinarum. Lineage (NCBI taxonomy): Eukaryota > Metazoa > Mollusca > Bivalvia > Venerida > Veneridae > Ruditapes > Ruditapes philippinarum. The sequence goes on along the minus strand of NW_026858345.1, from coordinate 10,912 downwards.
CATTGACATATGGCTTTGAAACTTTGCACACTTGTTCAACATCATAACCCCAACCTGTAGACAGGAGGAGGTAACTCTATCAAGCATTTTGACAGATTTATGCCCCTTTTTCGACTTAGAATTTACGTTAAAGTTTTTGTAATAGTTCAAATATTTTCAAAGTCCATTGACATATGGCTTTGAAACTTTGCACACTTGTTCACCATCATGACCCCAACCTGGAAACAGGTGGAGGTAACTCTATCAAGCATTTTGACAGAATTATGCCCCTTTTTCGACTTAGAATTTACGTTAAAGTTTTTGTAATAGTTCAAATATTTTCAAAGTCCATTGACATATGGCTTTGAAACTTTGCACACTTGTTCAACATCATGACCCCAACCTGTAGACAGGAGGAGGTAACTCTATCAAGCATTTTGACAGATTTATGCCCCTTTTTCGACTTAGAATTTACGTTAAAGTTTTTGTAATAGTTCAAATATTTTCAAAGTCCATTGACATATGGCTTTCAAACTTTGCACACTTGTTCACCATCATGACCCCAACAGGTGGAGGTAACTCTATCAAGCATTTTGACAGAATTATGCCCCTTTTTCGACTTAGAATTTACGTTAAAGTTTTTGTAATAGTTCAAATATTTTCAAAGTCCATTGACATATGGCTTTGAAACTTTGCACACTTGTTCACCATCATGACCCTAACCTGTAAACAGGAGGAGGTAACTCTATCAAGCATTTTTTTTACTATCAAGCACTAAGAATAGTCGAGCGTTGCTGTCCTACCGACAGCTCTTGTTTAAGGTGCACTCCTCCAGATGAGTCAAAATGTTTCAAGAAATTCAATCTTTAGAGAAGATCTTAAGAAAAGTAAAAAGATTCAATATTTAATTAATTATTTACATGTTATGTGCGATAAATGACAGATTTTGCAGTATCAATCACTACAATTCTACTGCGTTACAAACGTAGTAAGAGGTATTTATGTATATTTTGACCTCTTTTAGCATGAACCTAGAGGCATGCTGCTTTAAAAACAGTATTCTCATGAGTGGCATAACTGTTTTTGATATTCATGAGATGAAATAAAATAACATCTTACAGAACAAATAAACATAATTTTCTTTTATTTTATGCTTAAGTACAACTTTAAATGAAAATTACTCAATATTAACTTCAATACCAAAATCTGTTTCCCCCACTGGTCGCCTCCAATTTCAGACGAATTTCACATAAATACTACATGAAGTCTTGAGCTAAAAAATGAGTTCAGAAATCAACGTTTAATGGTGACGATACCATTTATTTTATACAAAAAATATGAATGATTGTTTGTTTTAATTATTAAAACAAACAGTTCTAGAAGAAAAAAGTTTCACAAATGTAATATTATAGTAAATGAAGAAAAATTTGTACAGGTTTCACCCGGATTATCTTGAAGATCCCTTTAATGAGTGAAACTGGTAGATATCTTTCAACAATTATTGTGTGTTGGTAGTTTGACACTCCGGATCACCGCAGTTAGCCACATTTAATTCACCAGAGCACACCCTTGCAGAAATATATACTGGTATTTAAAAAGTCACAGTATTTTCCAGTTATTATCCATCAACCACCGCAACAATTATTATAATAGTTTGCTAATAAATAATTACAATGTTAATAGGAAAGGAATCACTTCCTTCTTTTTCCTCAACTATTGTTATCAGTATTGTTTTTAACTTTACATTTTGGATATTTATTTATTTATGTATGTTGTTTCAGGGTAATATCTTGCAGCAGATACTGTCGGTTGAGTTCATTCTTGAATTATTCCTCACTGTTCCATTTATCATCACTGTAAGTTTACAATATTTATATCTGTATACCCCACAATGTAAATAATGGACTGGCCTAGCATTGAATAAGGAATAATCCATTGCTTTTTTTAAGGTGCTTTAAAGAGTTGGAAATCAGTAGGTCCTAAAGTCAGGTCAGATTGTACAAAGTTCAGGCTGGCCTATGACCACTGCACTGAATAAAACTATAATAGACGCATCAATGAAAAAATGACCCTTGTTAACTGTTCGCAATTTTATTTTTTTGAATATATACAGTAATGAATCAAATATTTCATTAATGTAAATTAGAATTAATTTCTAGTTCATTGAAAAAAGCAATTTTATACTGGAAGGAGGCTGGCATTATATGATTTTATGTAACTTGTTCAATAAATATTGAAATGAGAACATTATTGTTTTATTCAATGAATAAAGTCATTCAGAATCCTCTATTTATAAAAAATGCCAAGATGTAATTATTTACTTTTTGTGCCAGCCTCGCATATAAAAAAACTAAAGAAATAATAAAAAAAGCAACCCTAATTGTCAAAATATTAAGTTATTATGATGTTATATTGTTATTGTAGGTTAACAGTAACAATTGATCTATATGTAAATTTTTATAACACTTCATTCTGTATGACAACTAAAGAAAATAAAGTTCATAGTAATACAAATATAGCTACTTGTCAACTCGTGTGTTTCTGTTAATGAAATTTTCTTTTTGTTTGTAAAAACAAAGGATACTTGTTTGTTTTTCATTTGTATGTAAATAGATGTCAAAACTTTTCATGTGGTAAGCAAAAAAAGTGGTTCTGTTAGAAAAGTTTAGGACAAAAGTGACAACGAAAGTGATGTACAGTCATTTTTATGGTATCTTGACTTTAAGTACAGCTCTTAACTGGTTATAGATGATGAACCAGTTATAGATAATGAACTGGTTATAGATAATGAACCAGTTATAGATAATGAACCGGTTATAGATAATGAACCAGTTATAGATAATGAACCGGTTATAGATAATGAACCAGTTATAGATAATGAACCGGTTATAGATAATGAACCTATTATAGATGATGAACCTGTAAAAATTGTAATTTTTTACCTTATTTTTTGTTTCAGATATTCTGGGCTCCATTACGTCGTCTTTTTATTCCAGTGTTTCTCAATTGCTGGTTGGCTAAACAATCCATGCAAAATATGTTTGTAAGTGCTTGTTAATATTTCTTGAAAATGATAAAATTACAAAAAAGAAAAAATTATTTTGCAACTTGAAAAAATGTGCTTAAATGCCTTTAGACTTTTTGAACCATGAATACCAACTTTAATAATGGTTAGCTTGTTTGTAAGTTAAGTATCAATTTTCATTGCAACAATTAATTGTTGAGTTATTTCAAAAACGGCACTACACATTATGATTTTACTTTATTTTGAGATTTTTAAAAACAAAATTTTGTATTAAATGATTAACAGGATAAAATGTCATCATTTTATATTATATTTTATAGACTTATATTAAATTTGTCTCACAGTTATTTAATTTACATAGAAAACAAGCAGTGTTAGGTGATAAAAGTCTGTATAAAGAGTCAACAAATTTCAGATTCTTTAGATAAAAATCGTTTCTTTTTGTTGTTTTTTGGCAAACAGATATGACATTTTTATATTAAATTTTATATTTTTTCTCTAGAATGATTTACATCGTGTGATGCAGAAATCACAGTCTGCCCTTGCTCAACAACTTATGATTTTATGTGCTACCCTTATTTGCCTTGTTTTTATCAGGTAAGTGATAGTGTTTAGAATTGTCTTTAAAGGAACCCCACTAAGGTCCATATTAAGCCTACATAAATATAAAATTTGAAATTCTAACATGAATTGGCGTGGGTACTTAAAACAGAAACATATACAAATAGATCATTCAGAAAATTATACTCAGAAATAACTTGAAAATCGTGTTTATGTGCTATTTGTAGACCGATTTGAGTGAAATGGGTTGCAACGCTTTTCAATTTTAGGTCATTTTTCACAATTGGAATAATTATTTTGGAAAAACGGAATGAGCAAATGATCTTAAACTTTGCAATTAAGTTACTGGTCTAGACCTTCATCAAATGGAATATTTATCCCAAAAAATTATTTCCAGTCCTGTCATGTTTAAAATACCTCTGTTGTTTAATTTAATAGGGTAAGTTTTTGTTACAATGTATTTTATTTCCTTGTTGTTATAATTGCTGTATAACTGGATCTGTTACAATTTTCTGTGACTTCTTCTAAAAAAAATTTTTTTTACTGATAAGTAATTATAATTATTTAAAATCTTGAATTAGATTCACCATCTAGTGGTAAACACTCTGTACTTGTACTCCAGGGGTGATGCAGGTTAGATCCCCTGATTCACCAATTACAATACTAATGTCTTGCAGTTGAGACCTAAATAACTGAGGTCTCATGTATGGGTACTCTACACCAGGCGTGTAAAAAAGTCATGGTTACCTCTGAAATGGGGCTTCTGCTGTATTCATGCACTACCCAGAAACCATGACAAATTCGGCAATGGTATCACAGATATTGACAACTGTAATGCAAAAATAAATGTATTGAAAGAAAAATAAAATGTTAATTCTTTCCTAATTTGTTTTTTTCAGTGCCTGTGGTATCCAACATCTTCAGAGGGGAGGTAATCGACAGCTGGACTTGTTTGAGGCCATGTATTTTACAATAGTGACGCTGTCGACAGTGGGTTACGGAGATATACATCCGGACATCTGGCCTAGCCGACTGTGGATGTTGTGTATGATTGTGGCTGCCTTGCTTGTTTTACCCACGCAGGTTTGTTTTGTTTTTAAATTGAGTTACTCGAAAGTTAGGAAAGATTTGGGACTTCCCTAACAAGGATGCAAACAAATTTTGAACAGTTACAAACTTGTTGTGCTGCAGTTATTAATGATAGATGTATCAAAAATAAGCTCAATTCTTTTGTGAATGGTAGTGCAACATGAATCTATGATAGTAAATGTTTGAATCTCTGGATTAGCTCTGTAAAACTCTCATTTCCAAAGTTCAAGATAATATCTATAGAGATTTACTTTTAAACAGCATAAGACTAGTTGGAAAAATATATTTATATCTGAAAGCAGTGAATACAGAGTTTATAACTTCAGAAATGTGTACATTTCTGTTTTTAAAAGATTTTAAAACTGCTAACTGTATAATTGTCTTGCTGTATATGAACTACATGTATGAAAACTTGCTTATGTTTACCTGTCTGGTGAGTGGCCAGGCCAGCCTGACTAGATCTTATACCATTAGCTGCACAGTTTTTGCAGTATTCCGTCAGTTCCCCAAAATCTGAAGCAAGATATGTAGTGCCGACAAAATTCCATTGCTTGAAGTTTATTTAACAAAAATAGAAGACAACATAGAGAGGAGCTGATTAACCTGACCACCTGAAATACCTTCAATATACTTGTCCATTTTTGAATCTGGATGAAACCATTTTTATATTGAGGGAAAATTTCTGTACTGACTGAATAGCGAAATGTGCAGATCCTGATTAGACAACACAGATGTGCCGTGCCGATCCGTGCCAGCTGATCTTGGTTTGCCCTGGTTGCATTGGTAGTCTTAGTCGCCACCAGCAGGCTATTAGGGTTAATATAAGATTTTAAAATGTAGAAAGTTCAAAATTTGTGACCAGACATTGAACGTATTTGTCCACAAACTAGATCTCTATAGATTACCTTGAATAGTTCAGTAATGAGCAAATCTATATATCTATCAATGTATTGTCAGTCTTAAGTCATTAGTTTAGTCATATGTTTACATGGAATATGTGTGTGTTTTTCTACTTGGTTCATGTGGGGATTGTATGAGGTCACAACTGTTATAATGATGGGATCTCTTCATTGTGAAAAATTAGAATATGACATGCTGATTGTTAATATTGAAGTGTTTATCATTCTGTTATACATATTCAGTCAGATTCAGTTAACCCATTATTTGATGAGCATTTTGTGAACAATGGCTGTTTTCATTGAAAAGCCTCCTGTTACAGGTTCAAATTGTAATGTTTATCATTCCGTCATATATATTTTGTCAGATTCAGTTAAAATTGTAATGTTTATCATGCCATCATATATATTTTGTCAGATTCAGTTAAAATTGTAATGTTTATCATTCCGTCATACATATTTTGTCAGATTCAGTTAAAATTGTAATGTTTATCATTCCGTCATACATATTTTGTCAGATTCAGTTAAAATTGTAATGTTTATCATTCCGTCCTACATATTTTGTCAGATTCAGTTAAAATTTTAGTGTTTATCATTCCGTCATATTATATTTTGTCAGATTCAGTTAAAATTTTAGTGTTTATCATTCTGTCATATATATTTTGTCAGATTCAGTTAAAATTTTAGTGTTTATCATTCCATCATACATTTTTTGTCAGATTCAGTTAAAATCGTAATGTTTATCATTCATAATTTGTCAGATTCAGTTAAAATTGTAATGTTTATCATTCCATCATACATATTTTGTCAGATTCAGTTATAATTGTAATGTTTATCATTCAATTATACATATTTTGTCAGATTCAGTTAAAATTGTAATGTTTATCATTCCGTCATATATACTAGGACGAAAAAGAAACGCCGGGTAACCTATAATGATTGTTTTAAGGGATAAATTGTATTATTGGATTATTATATTCATTTTTGTATGAAATGTCATCTGTATGGAACCAGCTGTTGAAGTTTCAATCGATTTCCGATGCTGATTATGTGAAAAAATACCCCCTTTTAACGATGACCCTTGTTGTTTTGCGAAACACGGCCGGACATATCAGTATCTTGTGTGTCCTCCATGCGCAGCTGTGGCAGCCCTGATCCGTCTATGCATGGAGTTCACCATGGTGTTAATCATGGCCATGGGGATGTTATTCCATTCTTCATGCAAGGCATGTGTGAGCTGGACATGATTAGTGGGGACATTTTACCCTCCTATCCAGTTCGTCCCACAAATTGGGGACAAATCTGGACTGAATGCTGGCCAATCAAGCGGGTGTATGTTACTGTTGGCAAGAAATTGCTGGCAAACTCTGGCGACATGGGGCCGGGCATTGTCGTGCTGCAATATCAGGTTCTGTGCTTGCACGCATGGGACGGCAACTGGGTGGAGGATTTCGTCTCTATACCAGACGCCGTGTTGCATATTTTATGTACCCGGCGTTTCTTTTTCGTCCTAGTATATATGCTGTTTGATTCAGTTTTTCAAACATATTCTGCTTGACTAGACTTTGTATACTGTCTATAGCATTTTGATTATGAAATAAACTTTTTAATGTACTTTTTCAAGTTCAATGCTTGGATGTAAGATCCTTGAAATATTTGTTCATGTCAGCTGAATGTTTCATGTCACATTATATAAGTTATATTTAAGAATTGAATTTCCTTTTTTGTATGAAATTACATAGTGCGAACAGGTAGTTTATATCTGGACAAAGAATTATCTTCAGCCACGCTCCAGTAATTCCTCTCCTGGGAACCAGACGGTAAAATTAGGAACCAGCTATTACTCTTGGTTTATGATAAAGTCAAACTCTTACACCATTTTGGTTGCCATGGTATCCACTAGTTAATTTTGAACAAAGTTTTGTTTTAAAAAAATAGGTCAAAGGTCATTGAGTCTGTTCTTTTTTATGACCAGTTTGATCCGCTTTATTTCTTATTTTTTGCTACTTTAAAATAGATCACACATCAATTGATTTTCCATCTCTTATCAGAAATTTAAACTGTGTGCAATCAATGTATCACGGTTAACAACTGTTCAATAAGGTGGTGCTGTGGGGGGGGGGGTGGTAAATAAATGTGTTAGCAGGGTCGAGGGAGGGGGAGATGTGTGAGAAATCAGATAGCTTTGTCCGAAGAGCCCTGGGACCTTAGGATGGTCACACTGCATATTTTTCTCACTCTCTGCCAATGTCACATATATATGTTATCAATATATTGTGTAAATGCAGGTAATTGCAAATTCAAAAATGGAAACTATTTTAGAAAATATTAAAAAATGCAGAGCAGATATTTAAGGATAGAATTAAGGATAGAAAATTGAACTAGTAAGAAATATGATATTGGAAAAGAAAATTATACATGAATTGAGATTAAGAATTCCTCAGGAATTGTGACTGAAATTGGCCCACATAGCATCATTTTGCATAGGAAATGGGTTTGAAAATTATCAATATATCAGTATAAATATTGTATGAGAAATGGGAATGAAAATCATGTGAGAGTTTGGCAGTATCTTGTGTTTAAGATGTTGAAAGACTAACCAATGATTTTTGTATCTCTAAAACAGGTATGCATGAGGGAAGATTGAGTACATCACCAGCATGGGTTATGGATTCAATTTTTGCATGAATGATTTTGAATTTGTAACAGTTGTTCACATATAATTACATCATGTACATAATTTATGTTTTGTTGATCATTGATAACTGATTACATTGTTTATGTTTTGGCAATCGTTGATAACTTTTAAATTTATTATATGATAGTAAGCCTTTGATAAAAAGAATTTGGGGATTAATAATACAGGATCTGAATTAAGTTGTCTATTCTTAAAATAATTAATTTCTATAGCGCAGGGTTTTATAAGCTGAAAAAGTGCTTTAATTTGAGTCCCTTTTTTGAAAAGTGCTTAGATTTGAACCCTTTAAAAGTACTTCAATATGAGTCTCTTTCTTAAAAAGTGTTAAATTTGAGTCCCTTTCATTAAACAAGTGCTTAGATTTGAGTCCCTTCTTAAAATATGCTTACATTTGAGTCCCTTTCTTAAAAAGTGCAAAAAAACGTAAACAGAAATCTTGAGATACCCAAAATCTTGTTACTTTCATAAAAAGATTGTGAAAAATAGTCACACTTATCAAAAAAATGTGTTTGAAATCATAAAGAATGACAGAGTGCATGGTACAAAGTGGACAGATTTCAACAAATGAGCCCAATTGAGCCTATTATGTACCAAAACCAATAAAATGTTTGCTCAAGGAAACACTTTCAGCCATTTTACAATAGAATATCACATAATATATGTTATTAAAAGTCAGATATTAAAGTAAGTCAAAATTAAAATTCTTCAATTAATGAAATTGTGACCAGTTAAATTTACAAGTGAAATATTAGGGACAAAAAAATGTACTTAAAAAACAGGAAAACTGATGCTCTGTATAAACCCTGTATCATGATTTTATCATACTAAGATTATCATTATTGTTAATAAATTCTTCCCCATCTCTGCTGATTTGAAACATAAGTGTATGTACATAAGTGTTTGTGTTATAGGCAGTACATGTCTTAGAATTTATTGATTTTGCACCATCTATTGTTTGTCTGTTGCATTTTGCATTGCAGTTACAAGCTGATACTTGTAACTAGTAAAGATTTAACCTTTTCCTTCGAAACAGTGACAATTAAAGGCCAATGATGCCTCAAAAGCTTTTAATTTCTAGTGTCCTGTTTTAGTTTCCAAAGAGTTACTCATTGGCCAAATACCTGAGCCAACTTTTGCTTCAGTTGCCTTTTGGCAATGATTTAGAATTATAAAGATTTAGAATTTTGTATGGAAGTCAAAATACAGCTATAAAGTCACATTCAGTGCTAACATCTACATATGATAAGCATCTTATATGCTCATATTTAACAATTATTTAAACATTTTAAAACTATGTTTGCATTTTCTTATGGAGAACAAATTTATTTGTTTCTGAGGCATAATGTGCCTTTAAACCTTTGCCACCACAAAAATATTTGTAATGGAGTGTTCCATAATAGAAGATCATTTTTAGGATGGGCAAGTCCACTTAAGAAATTAAGAGATTACTGTTGGTCCTAAAACTACTTAACTTCAAATCTTGTCACTTTACTCCGACAGTTGTAGGTTCGAATCCTGCCAGGGACTTTAGGGATTGTTATATGTGAGGAAGTTGTCCAGAGTGATCAGTGATTCTACTTAGGTACATGGGTGGGCCTGGGCCTGATATTATGTACAGTGGGGCACCTGCAGTCTCCACTCTACCAGCTAGTATAGCTGGCAAGTTTGCCATATGACCTTATCAGTGATGATGAGTCTACTAATAAACAATCATACAAAAATTATTAATTTGTCTGTACAACACTTGCAAATTAACGATAATTAAATGCCTTACTGTCCCACTAGGATATATGGAAATTTGAGATCTAGACAATCATAATTTTTATGTCTTTTGTTTTGTTTTACTCTAAATTATTCACACATGTATCAAATTTACATTCTAATCAACTGACCTTGGTGAATCATAAGTATTAATGTTAAAAATATCTGCATTGAATATAGTCAAACCTGTTCATCACTGCAATATCTCCCATTGTAAAATGTATTAGGTTTTTGGTTCATTAAAGCAATATTGTGGAACATCTCGACATCCTGTTGTGAAAGGGTTGTAACTCCTTTTTTATTCAATATAAGCCATTTTGCACCAAGCCCTCAAAAAAATTCTGTCATTGTTAGCATTTTAAACTAGACAAATAGGGAAAAAAGAGAGACAAACTGAACCTAACATGGTGTGGGCATCACACTTTGGTTGAGTTTTTGCATGCAATTAAGTTGGTATCTTCAAAACTACTGAAGGGAATGGGTTGAAACTTCACATACTCACTTGACAGTATAATACAAGGTCGTTTTGCAAGGATCATAACCATAATGTAGAATTTACTTAGTACAATGCAGACCATAAAACATGAATTTTAACAGAATTATGGCTTGTTTGGTATGTAGGAAGTTCTGCATTATCCACGCACTCAGGATAGTCGAGCATGATGTCCCACTGACAGCTCTTGTTTTCTTTACTTCTTATATAACACTTACAACTGTTTGCATGCATTATCATCTTAATTTATAAAAGATGTAGCTTTTTACTTGTTTTCAAATTTAAAACGTTTGTTTTTGCTTTAATATTTTAGTCAATGTATTCTAACTTTCTCTTATAATGGATATATAAGTGTAAACCTGAAACCTGCTGGTTGCGGCTGATTCTACCCATTCAACCAGGAGCCCGAC
>NW_026858344.1:0-9596 GCF_026571515.1 Ruditapes philippinarum | reverse complement strand
AAAAATTTCAAGAAGTTTAATTAGTTTTTGGTAATTTTCTTGAATCCCTAAATCTGTATCACATTGAAGATGAAAGTATTAGCAGACGCACTTTAACAAGCATCCAATGTTTTTCAAGCTTTTAGAACATGGAAGAAGTTCATGCAATATGGTACATATTGTGTACATGTGTGGAAAAAACCTCCTGGTATAAATATATTCATTCTGCTACACAAATTTTTCTCCTCAAGAATTGTTACATAATAAGCAAGGTGGCTGGGTATAATCTTATACTTCTGCAATTCTGCTAAGCTAGGAAGTAATTCTGATATAACAGGAAATATTTAGAGCTAAAATGAGTACAGCAGAAGACATTAGTGTTTTTTCCCCTCCAAATTTTTACCATAGTGGCCAAGAGATGACCTCTCGGTGGTTTTATTTCTTGTGTAAATAGAGCAAGTTTCAGTCCCAGCAACTTGATACAGGGTTAATGTGTTTAAGTCAAAACTACTTTATATCCACCAGTTAATTCATCCTGATCATTTTATAACCAAGCTTTCTACCACTTTGGTTTGCATTTATTGGACATCCAGTTTTATCGGACATATATGCTGTAATTTATTGGACATATATACATTATACATGCTCTGGTTTAGAACAGGTATATAAATGCTTGTATTAATTATATTTGTAAACCATTTAGTAAATACTACTGTTATTTCATTAATGTTTTAGATCATGCAGTCTTACTAAAGAAAATATCTAACCTAATTATTTCTTTGACATAAACTGCTCTGGCTGATTTGAACTTCTAATGAATAATTTCTACATCTTTGACAACCCTAAACTAGCTGCTGAATTTCTTAAATGATGGGCTTGTCCTGTATGCTTTTTTTGGAACTATCCATTATCAAGTTTTCGGATAATTAAAGGGATATAAATGTTACTTATGTTCCACTCAAACAATGTAGTGGCCTGCCTTTTAAAAAAATATCTAACATTAATTTCCGGTTTCTATGAAAGCATTTTTTATGATGCACATTATTAAAAATATAGTCATAGTTTCAGTTCAAAGTAAGTTTAGTATACTTTTAAATTTGGGCAAATATAGTTTATTAATTAAGCTTTATTTTGTCTATTAGTAAATCACTAATCTTTAATGAACTTCTTTCAATATTTTAAAAATATTACTTTTTGCTAAAATATTTTAAACAATTTTCCCCAAAATTTTTAATTTAAAAAATTCGACTTTTACAAGTAACAAGAATCCCCAGAACTGTTTTTGCAAGGGGGCAAATATATTGATTAATCTATTATTAATGTTTTAAAAGCAGTGAAATCTGCTTCTAACAAAATATTATTTGCATGAATGCAAACTTAGATATTTTAACTTTATAAAATGTCATATTAAACCCCCCAAATGGTTTTTCCCTTGTTTAGCAAATTATTTTTTGATGTAATTTTTTAAATGTATGCAAGAAATTGTTTCATCACTTAACCAGACTTTAAAAATAAATAGTCTATAAGTATTTATTTAAGTACAAAAACAATTCATGTATAAAAGGCCCCGAGTTTTTTTTTCTGCCCTAAATTTTTCCATATTTTTTAAAACTTTACGACAAAATTGAATTAGTTACTTATCAGGTTTTAAAACAAATCCCAAAAATTTTTTATTTATATTATAAATTTCTTTCTATGTTTTTACCATTCTTTTTTTTGGGGCGATAATTTAAAATAATGTACATTCAGTTAAGGGAAAAATTTTTATGTTGTTTAAATTCTTAATCACTAGCAAAATTAGTAAAATAACTAGTTTTCCCGGGGTTTTGGTATCACTCAATCTTAAAATTAAAACTTCTTTTCTAAAAAAAAAATTTAAAACAAATACAATTTTTTTTTTGCAAAAAAAATGATTAAAATTAAATTTTTCTGTGCAAATTATTTTTAAATTACGACATTGGAAGAAAAACTTTTTTTTTTTGGGGTTTTAAAAGCAAACAATAAAATTCACCGAGAAAAAAGCTTCGTTTTTGAAAAGATGTTGGAAAATAAATATCTAAATTAAATCTATTTTTTAATTTTTTTAAAATTTAAAAAGAAAATTAAATTAAATTTTTAATCACTTAAAAATTTAATTTTTTCATTTTTTTCACCCAATAAAATTATATCCCCAATTTTCCGTAAAATTTTTTAATTTTTTAAAAATTTTTTTTGGGAAATTTATCAAAGGGCTCGAAAATTGTTTTCAACGTATTTTCAGATTTTAAATGTTATCGCTTTTTTTTTTTTTTAAAAATTTAAAAGAAAACAGGGGCAGAATAACTTTTGTTTTAAATTAAAAAAAAGGTTGATTTTTTCCCCAATTTAATGTTAAATTTTTGTTTTTTTATAACTAAACATCTTTGTCAATTTTTAAAATTTTTGGCATAATAGCGATGAATTATTTTCGATCTATAAATCGTTTTTGTCCGCTTTCTTCCTTTATAGGGTATTTCCTTTAAAAGGGTTTTTAAATTTTTAAAGCTTGGGTGAAAATTTAATTTATATAAAGGAAAATAAAAAAAGCAAATTTAAAACCCTAAGTAAGGGGATCCCAGTTAGTTGCAGGGTTATAAAAGGGAGCTGGGGAATCGGGGGAAAATTAATAAAAATGGGGGGAAAATTTAGGATACTTTGGATGTTTTAAAAAAAGGGTTATCCCCCAGCCCCAAATAAATTAGCTTTTGAGTGATTTGGGGTTTGCTTCTGATAGATTTTTTTTTAAAGGAAAACTGATGTTTCCAAAAACGGCTGCAAAAAATTTAAAACAAAATTATCAATTTTTATTAAAAAGGAGTTTTGCAAAATTACAAGTAAAAGACCCTTTATTAAATCCCCGGGAAAAAATTTTGAAATTTTTTTTAAAAATATGCGGGAAAAATTGACTATTTAATTTGGCGGGGTTTAATTTTAAGCGGGTTTGGGGTTTTTTTCTTAAACCTTTAATTCTTTATTTTTGAAATTTTAAGGGGGGAAAACAAATTAATTTTATGGGGTTTAAGTTTGGGTTTTGGAAATTTATGAATTAAAAAAAATTTCAAGTTGTAATTTCCTTTTTCGGTTTTGAAATGATGTTTTGTTGCAAAAACTTTTTGTGTTTGATTTTTTTGGGTTTTCACCTTCGAAAATTTATGTTTATTTTTTTAAGCAGGGTGATTTGGGGTAAAAAGCTCTTCAAAATGGGGGTAAAAAAACAGTATTTTTTTAAAAATTTTATTTTTTTGTGTAGGGTTTTTCCCCATTTTTTTGTTGAAAAACAAAAATAAAATATCAAATTTACAAATTTCCCAGGGGTGTTTTGGTCCCGAAAGTTGTACAAAAACATGGGAAAAATATTTACAAATTTTTACCCTAAAAAAAAACCCCTAAACCCTTTAACAAAAAAAAAATTACGGTTTTTTAAATTTTTTTAAATTCTTGAAAATAAAGTATAAATTGAGATGGTGAATACAATTTTTTAAAAATGAATAAAAAACAGTTTTTAAAGAGTTGTGTTATGCCCAAAACCCGGAATTTCGTGACATAAAAATTTTTGATATCAGCAATTTTTAAAAAATACTCCCAAAAATTTTAATATTTTTCATAAACTAAAAAAATACAAAGGTTTTAAATTTAACTTTATGGTGTGTGGTTTTTAAAATGTATGTTTTTTATCGGTTATCCCCCCTTCATAAACCCCTTTTTTCATTTTCCTCCCTGGAATTTTTTTTTGAGGGGGAGCCCAAATTATCCCCCAGTCCACCATTTTTAAAACAATGACGGTCTCGCATTAAAAATACGCTACCCCACTTATCCACTTTTTCTTCCCCTTCATGCTCTAATTCAGTGTTAAAAAACCCCCCACCCCTTTAGCGGGTCGAACCCAATTGTTTTCCTCCCCTAGTTTTTTTGGTGTGCCCGGGCCCAAATCGCATTATTTTTCCCTTTTCATTATAAAACCTTACCTGTTTTTAAAAATTCTGGATTGTGGTGAAATTTTAAAGCAAACTGAATTACGGGATGTAATTTTTTTAAAGATCCAAATTTTGGGTGGTGGGGGGGGTGCTTTTTTCAAGGGGGGGGGGGATTTTTCGTTTCCCCAGATTTGAATCTACAGAGAAAAACTGTATGAAAGATATTTAAATAAGAAAGGGGGGGGGGGGGGGGACTAATATTTTTAAAAATTTAAGAAATTTTGCTGACCAAAGCTTAGTGTTTTGACTGGCACTCTGAAAAATTTAGTACAATGTCATGTTTAAAGTTATTTTAAATTTTTAAAATTAAAAATTTTCCCTAAATTTTGTTTTTACTAGATTTCCCCCCGAAATAAATTTGGAAACTTTCCTTTTTTAAATTTTTAAATTTAAATTTTTAAATTCCCCAAAATTAAAAAAAATTGGGGCTCCCAAAAAGCATGGGGGCCAGTGATTGTGGGGGTTGAAACCGGGGTTTGGGTCTGTTAGTGGGGGCCCCAAGGCAAAATCACTTTTCACTGCCTGCGTTTGTTAAAGGGATTTAAGAGTTTGTAGTTTAAAAAGTGACCCCAAAAATTGTTTTTTTGTCAGAAAAATTTTGTTGTCTAAAGGGATTTTAAAAGGAGAATTTTTATGTAATGTTATAATATTTTTTTGGTTTTTGGGGGAAATTAATACATGTACCCTTTTTTTTTTTAACTTTTAAATTTTACTAGTTTAATTTTGGATTATTCCCTTGTAATATATAAAAAGAGACTTAAAAAGTCATTTCGGGATTAAATGTTCTTGGGACATCCCTAAAACTTTAGCGTTTTTTTTGAAATTGTTCATTTTTAAAAAATTTCCCAGCAATTGTTTTTTACTGAGGGGCCCAGGCAGTTTCCCCAGCTTTTTTAATTTAAAAGGACATATACTCAACATTTTAAATGGATGTTACAGCGGTTTGTTTGAAAATTTTAAAATATCTGAGTATGATAAGGGGGTTTATTTCCAAGGTTTTTACTAGGTTTTTAAGGGGGAAACCCCAGTGAATTCTTCCAGGGGAAAATAATTTTAAAAATGCCAAAATCTGGCCGCTATTTCCATTTTACTGGCTGGCGGAACTTGGGAAACAAATTAACTACTCATTGGTAATAAAATAGAAAAAAAATGTTTAACACCGGCAATTGTCTATAATATCGCACTTGCTTCTGGAAAATCCTAATTACTGAGAATGACCTGCCCACGGTATTTGGAACATTTTTCTAGTCACCTCCAGGCATTTCAAGGCATTTCAAAGACCTATGATAATACCAGTAACTCCTGGTATTTTTATAATCTTAGGAATGACTGAGAATGACCTGCCCACGGTATTTGGAACATTTTTTTTCTACTAATTCCTTGGCATTTCAAAGAACTTGGATATCCCAGAAGAACCCTTAGGCCTAGGAACTTCAAATTTGGTATGGTGATTGGTCATGACCAGCAGATGACCTATTGATTTTGGGGTCAAGGGGTCAAAGGTCAAGGTCACATTGACCTTGTAGGTAAAAACGGTTTCGATCAATTACTTAAAAACGCTTAGGCCTAGGAACTTCAAAATTTGTATGATGATTGGTCGTGACCAGCAGATGACCCCTATTGAGTTTTGGGTCAAGGGGTCAAAGGTCAAGGTCACATTGACCTTGTAAGTAAAAAAACGGTTTCTGATCAATAACTTAAGAACGCTTAGGCCTAGGAACTTCAAACTTGGTATGGTGATTGGTCATGACCAGCAGATTACCCCTATTGAGTTTTGGGATCAAGGGGTCAAAGGTCAAGGTCACATTGACATTGTAAGTAAAAACGGTTTCTGATCAATAACTAAAGAACGCTTCGGCCTAGGAACTTCAAACTTGGTATGGTGATTGGTCATGACCAGCAGATGACCTATTGATTTTGGGGTCAAGGGGTCAAAGGTCAAGGTCACATTGACCTTGTAGGTAAAAACGGTTTCCGATCAATTAACTTAAAACGCTTAGGCCTAGGAACTTCAAACTTTGTATGATGATTGGTCATGACCAGCAGATGACCCCTATTGAGTTTTGGGTCAAGGGGTCAAGGTTAAGGTCATGACCAGTAGATACTTGATAACCCTTATTAATTGTTTGATCACTGGGTCAGATGTCATGCATAATAACCTTATCACATGACTTATTGGCTGCTGATAGGGGGCATACATGTTTTACAAACATATCTTGTTTCTAATACAAGTGCAAAATTGCTAAGGTAGTTAACTGTCTGCATACAAGGGTATTGAACTGCCTGGGTGTAAATAACTTGCTACAATGCATTTTTCAAAAAAATATTTTAAACTTTTAGAGGGCATAAGTAAATCATTTCCTGCAGGGAAGCACAACCATCTTCAATCTTCAACGATGCTTTGTTTTTTATTCATTATTATTATATCGTTTCTGTTCAACAAAGAAATAAATAAAAACAGGTCACGAAAATATGTGACAAATGTTCGTTTACGCAATATTTCCAGTAAGGTTTAAGTATCTTAACTGTAACTAGGAATAAGCTGGAAATACAATAAATTATTTCTATTGTTACAGTCGGCAAATTGTTACAAAATAATGCTTTTAGAAGTGAAGAAAGGGCATTAAAATAATGTCTAGACTCTTCATCTGTAGACTGTTCATTTTTTTCTAGGGGTCATAAACACGCCGGCTCTGTTTGGGAAAAAATCAGTGCATTTATGATAATACTCACAGTGAATTTCACCGATTGCAGCTTTGAAGGTCTTCTCCTGATAATTTGCTTGAGCAATTTCACCTTCCTCGTTGTATGTCTTTATTGGGGAGATGATATCAGTTCACTGTTGATATGAGACGAAGTGTCTGCCATCTTTGAATATTGCGCGCACAATAAACCTGTGTTCTACGTAATAAACCTGTGTACTACGTCAGTAACATGTGCTTGATTCGCATACTTTCGTGTAATTCCGTTGTTTTTGCCGTCAATACAATGACTGAATAGTTTCAATTATATCGTTGAATTTTATTTCACTTATTTATTATTTTAAGCCCAACAAGCGCTTGAATTTCACACAAAGCTACAGAAGTTTCCAAAACAATTGTGTTGCTACGTCATCAGTATACGTGTCCAATACGTCATGAAATTATGCTCGTCTTGGTTAGCGTAAATATACGGATATTGCTCGAGTATAATCGTAAAGGTTCGCTGGTTAATAGTAAAGACTAAGTTATCATCGTTAATTTCCGTCAGCATAAATATGACCTGCCACATATAGGCCTACTTTAAGATAGACGCGGGGATTCGGTTTTGACTCGTGAAAATTTGGAAATGCACAAATTTGACACGTGAAAAAAGAGTGCACAAGAGTCAATTTGCCACATGGGATTTTCAACTTTCCAATAATAATCACCTTAAATCCACCCCTAATTACATGTCTATATGTTCAAATCACACTCAATAAAAATGTCAACAGGCAGTATATAAGCCGTGTATAAAGTGGTTTATACACACAGCCTGTGCACTGAAGCATGACATCAGTGGATGCAATTTGACAGCGCTAAAAATAGCTCTACACAACTGATAAGAATTACATACTTCAGATGTCAATTATTGATTTTTTTAAGGTTTATAATACGTCTTTGATTTACTTGGAGTACCTGTACATTTGTTATTTCTTTTTAGATTATATATTCCTAATACATTTTGGTATTATCTATTAATTAAATGGCCAATGATAAAATTGTCATAAATGCAGGTTGACCACTAAGGTCAATTGATTATTTAATTTCAATTAAATAATAATAATAGTAATCCTAGAAAAATATTAATAAATAGATCTAGATCAGTATGTTGTTTTATTTAAAAAAAAGAAGAAAAAAAAACATTTTCAATTTTATTGCCTTCCTTCTTTATTTACTTGTTTACTTTCAACAAAGAGAATTCCTAGTCTTTAGGAATTTACGTAAGATTCAAGGAATTTAGCACAGATGTTAAGGATTTTGTTCTACAAGATAAATTCTAAGTAATTCCTAAAGACTAGGAATTTTGCAAAATCTTAAGTCTTAGAAATCTCAGAAAATAAATTACAATTCCTAGTATAACTTAGAAATTGATGAGTTGTTTGAAAATTATTAGAAATGCCTAGTTCTCAGTAACTGGTACTTCCTAGGCCATACTAGAATAGCCAAGACTGGTTTTAACATTCTGGAATTTTCTAGGATAATAACTGTGAAATACTGGGACTTTTTGAATACCAGTATATATTTCTGCAAGGGATGATTTTTTTTCCGGTCGTTCCGGAAAGCCTCAACAGAACCATATAACTTAATGTATGCTTATAAAACAAGATAATGATAAGTTTTGCTGCAATGCATCTATAATTTAGAGAATTATTTTGTCTAAGAGGTATATTATTTTGTTAAAGGTACTCCACTGAGGTATGGTCGAATGTCACAAAAAAAAGTAAAAATTTTCACGAACAGATAATTTTTTGTTACCTGCCTGTAACATCTCTTTGATTGTGTTTTTTTTTTTCCTGAACAATTTTTTTTATCTTTAAGTATATTGGCAACCTACAAATGTAGATTTAAGCAATCTTTTAAACAACAAAGTTATAATTGTGAGAAGATCTTGTTTCCGATTTTAAAACTGCTATTTCACATATTTGATTGCAATCACTTCAGTGGTATCGTCTCTTAAAACTTCTTTAAAGAATAAACAACTTAAAAAAAAACTACACTGAATTTTAAATTGGTGATTATTGCTTTTTTTTCTGTTTCTGTACTTTTTAAGATAAAGAAAAAAATTTTTTTCTGTTAAGAAAAAAATCGTTGTTTTTTTTTTTAGATTTTGAGTCAAATTTGAATAAACAAGTCAATTTAAAACTTTTAAAATTTAGTTGAAAATTTTTATTAAGGGGTATTTAGTTTAGAGTATAAATTGCATATTTTGTCCCCGTATAGTTTTAAAATTCATTTTTTTTGATTTTCCCCTATAAAGGTATTTAAAAATTTTAAAAGTATAGGAAATTGCGAAAAATTCATTGTATTTGAAAATTTTTTTGTGGGATTGTCGTTTATAAAGTCTGGGGGTAAATTGATTTTTTTTGTTAATTTAGTTTAAATGATTTGTTAAATATATTAAGCTTGTAAAGTCTTTCGTTTTTAATGAGCATGTATGAAAAAACCAAAATAATGGGTTTTCGACCAGCTGGATCAACCCGTTGCGCATCTGGAGTTGATCAGGATCCTGTGTTCGCTATCGTTTCTTACTTGTTTTAGGGGTTTGTAAGCTGGGTTTGGGTCCTGCTGTTCGCAACGCTTATTTGGTTTTTCATGGGGGCTATTTTTTTTTGAAAAAAAGATAAGTTGATATGTAATTTTTTTTTTATAAGACTGTAATACTTTGATATAAATGATTATTGAGTATGTTCGATTAATATTTAATTTTATAAAACAGGGGCTAAAAAGTCGGGCAAAAAATTTTTACCGAAAAATTGTTTTGGTCATAAGAAATTTTGCATAAATGAGTATCAACAGTATATGAAATACAGTTATTACTCCGGGGAAAAATTATTTACCGAGAGTATAACAAATTGAAAAACTCTTGTTGGGGGGAGGTTTTTTA
>NW_026858343.1:0-18633 GCF_026571515.1 Ruditapes philippinarum | reverse complement strand
AAAAACTGCCTACTGATATGACTGCCTATAAGTCTACTTACTTTCCAGACAGCCCTTGCATTTCTACTGGTTTCCGTTTTCTTTAGATACTAAATCTCACGGATGCATAGACGGAGCGGGTTGTCACTTCTTTGAAAAAGATCCGAAATTAGTATGTGTTGCTGAAGCAGTCGCATGTCCTGTAACATGTGGATGTTGTTGTAAGTTGGATTACTTTATACTATAATATTTCTTTTTAATTTCACTTTCTGAACAACATATCGAAATTGTTGTATTAAAAGCCTTTGAAAAGACAAGAGAGACTATTTTGTAAAAGAAAATTAGAAACAAGCATTGAAAGAGCTAAATGTGTAAAATAGGTTTGTCCAACTTTATATTTATAATTCATATATTTAAATATTTATTTAAAAAAGAGCTTCAAAAACAGCAAAGAGCCTGGTCTGTTACTTAGGAAGTAAAGGGTTGCATGACTGTATACTAACAGACTTGTTTCTGACCTCGGTTCTAGCAGAAAATGGGTACATCCATTACAGTTAATATACAAGAATACGAATTATTAACACTTTCGAATAATTAATGCATAATAAGAATCTATAGTTTATACGTCCGACTAGTTGTCTAAGGGTTGCTGGCCGCATAGTTTTAAAATATGTCAAAGGCAAGCCATTATTTCATTCAAGCAATTATTTCTAAGTATGAGCATTTGCTAGTTCAATGAACGCATTCGAGAAGGGTGTATCTTGAAGTTGTAAGGTTCCTTAACACCAGAACTGAACTAATATAGATTTTATATAAACTTAATCAAATCGTTTTTTCTCTTTCAGGAGTTTGATAAATGTTACCGGAAGATCCTTTCTAATAAATCGGTTCGTTTGTACAAACAACTTCCTTTGCAATTGTTGTTGTTGTTTTGTTGTTGTTTTCCCGTCTTTTGGACCACAACTGTATATGACTCACCACATTGCTCTTATGAAAGGAATATAACGACAGTCAGTCTCCCTACACAAAGTCCAAATGAATCCGGTAGTAAAAGTACTAATAAAATAACTCAAAGAATAGTTAAATAAACCAATCAAGGGTCATAAGCAAAATCATAATGAATAATTAAAGCATAACATGGCAAGTTTCAACATGATTCACACAACAAATAAAGATGTTAATGTAAATAAGCTTAGCTGATATTGGTTTAAGCAAAACTAAGATAGCTAATAATAAAAGTTAAAAAAAAGATCATTTAAAAGACACATGATAAGTTTATGTATATAATAACATATGTCTTAAACCACAAGGTCTAACAAATATCTTGTAAAGATGTTTGACAATACTTTGTTGAAAGGGATGTTCTTTCATCACATAATTTTTATTATATTAAACAGAAATATGGTGAAACTGGTTACGGCATTATGGTTAAGTTTTGTAACATTCTTAATTTCAACACTTCTGTATTATACATATTTTGTACTTC
The DNA here is from genome assembly GCF_026571515.1 of Ruditapes philippinarum. Classification (NCBI taxonomy): domain Eukaryota; kingdom Metazoa; phylum Mollusca; class Bivalvia; order Venerida; family Veneridae; genus Ruditapes; species Ruditapes philippinarum. The sequence goes on along the minus strand of NW_026858343.1, from coordinate 17,168 downwards.
GATAAAATTTTACAAAATATCATGACATTACTTTTTTAATATATAATGTCTGTCCATTATTCTCACAATATAATAGTAACTTATTTTTACATTTTTGTAAACCTTTTGATATGAGTAACAAATCATATGCATATAGTAGATATATGAAATTGACATTGCTTAAGGTAACTTGATCGTCTGAGATATCGAGAATAGAAGGGAGGTAATTGAATAAAAGTTAAAACATTATTTGGACTAAGGTTATCTCCTTGACTTACACAAATTGTTAGCAAAGCAATCCAGTAAGCATCTTTTTTCATTTTAACATGCGTCGAATTATCCTGTTTAACATATTCACATATTTTTAATAAAATTGTAAAAATGTCCACTGATTTCTACGGTACAAAATTAACAAAATGATATAGAATTCATAACATTGTCGAATGCCTCAGTAAAATCAACAAAAAAGTTAAAAAGTAATTAAATTTTGCTCATCAGCTAAAGAATATATAAATTAACGTCCGCTCAACAAACATATTATTAGATGTCTTAGACTTTTGATAGAAACAAATATGTGCTTCAGTAATTACAACACTATCAATTAAATATTGTAATTTGTAATTCAAGATACTACTATATCACCTTAAAAATGTCATCACAAATTTACCGCTGTAAGTATTTTGGCGCATTTGGATTACCCGATTTAAACAAACCCATGTTATACCCATTTATGAAAATAGATGAATACACACTAGTTAACAATATTTTCACAAACAACAAGGAACACATATTTCCATGCTGTGATCATCTCATTTGTTATAGAGTCAAGGCCAGCAGATTTCTGTTTTTTTTTTTTCAACGAATTGATAGACTGGGATATTTTTTCTAAAATTATAAAATTACGGTCAGAATATATTTAGTGTTTTATTGTTCTTTAAGCATTGCTTGCCCTTCCTCTTTTAGATCTTTAACTAGTTTCAAATAATCTGATAAAAGAGGCTATCTAACTTTGTGATAAAGGTTTTCTGAAGATATTACATTTTTCCTACAACATGTCCCTTATAATTTTCTAGAGATATTATATTCCTGAAACAACGACGCTTCAAACTAATAGAAAAACAAATCTGCAACGGAATTAGACAAAAAGTATGTTAAAGGTTGACTCGAGGAAATGGTTTTTTTTACGAAAATTTAGACACTTTATATACAGCAAAAACAAATCGCCGGCCTTTTTTTTAAAAAACAAAACACATAACCACGCGGAAATCCCCAGGATACTGTTTTACTTAGAGCTTATGACCTTTTATTGCTGTTATGAAGAACCCTTTAAAAATTAGGGAAAAACCAATCCGCAATGGAATAAGACAAGTGGGATTCTAGAAAATAGTGTTTTTTACGAAAATATATACACTTTATATACACAAGGGACAAATTAACAGCCAAACGGAAGTCTACCGCATATTTTTCTTGGATCAGGTCTTTTGACCTTAAATACTTTAAAGAACATTCTCCAATCTACTGGAATAATATATCCACAACGGAATCAGACAAGTGGTATTTGAACGAGGTCATTATTCTTGGGTAAGCGATTTTGACCTAATGTTTCCCCAAAGTAATAGAAAAACGCTCATTTTGCTGTGTTTTTACAAATTTTATTCACTAAATATACAGAAAGAACAAACCGCTGGTCCCAAAAAAAAACATGACACGCGAATATCTGCAGACAATTTTGCTTCGTTTAGGGCTTTGTGCCTTATACTGCTGTAAAGAAGACCCACTAACTTGATGAAAAAAATAATAAATCCGAAGTGGTGTTTTGATTGTTGGCTCGAGAAAGTTGAGGTTTTTACGCAGTTTCTTAGATAACGGTTTGCTCGAGAGAATTGAGTTTCCTTTTATGAAATTTTGAAAACTTCATATACATAAATAATTAATCGCCGGTCTAAAAAGCGATAATTTTACACGGTCATGGCTTTTATTTTCCTTACGGAAGAGCTTTTAGCCATATATTGCTGTGAAGAAGGACCTTCAAATTAAAAAAATCTACTGGATTATTACTTAACTTTTTTAGGTCATAGCACCACTTAATGAGATTTTTATAAAGTTGTAACTACATAGTTTGTCGTCAGTCTTCATGGTGTTGCTTTCGAATTTTTCAGTCTATCTAATGATATGCGTATGTACTTAATTTAGTTCATTCGTTGATCATACATGAGTATATGCAAAGAAAACTCTAAATTTCTCTCATTTTAAAAATATATCGTCATACCTGTAATTAGCTTTTTTGGTGCTGCTATGTGAGAAATATTTGGTTTGAACACATCGGTAAAATTTCTTTCTACAGTCCAACCCCATTTATTCGAAGTGTCTGGGACTGAATAGTTACTTCGAATAATCGATGGGTTCGAATAATCGAAATCGAAATATTGTGATAGACGAAAACTACTCCACTTTGACCAATCATAGCAAAACTACCGTTTACAACACACTTACTCCCTGTAATCAATCGAGAAAAATAAATATTAAAGAAAAGATGCGTAAAAATTATTGTATTGACATTGAAGACATAAATACTTGCATTTTATTCTAAATTATGTATCGTTTCGTTTCGCGCAAAGCCTTGATAATGGCCGTGTTGTCACTACGTTTACAGCTAAACTCTGGTATTTTCGATTAAGGATAAAGGCTCTCATGTAGCGTTACAATTAATGAAAAAAATGTTTTGATTGTTTTGACAAATTCATATATACGTTATGTATGAAAATTATTGCTGTCGTTTTCAAGAAATAACAGTAACAAAATCGGACACGGTGCATAGCTCTAATTTCATTTTCGATAATTATAGTCCAGTCAAATTAGCCCGAAAATCAAGCTAACCTAGAACTAATTGCAAAAGTTTTTGTTTTGATATTTTATGATGGTACCATATCTGCTTGATATAAGGAAAAAAGTTGCACTCTTTTGCTGAAGGGGAAGTGTGATTTTTTTAGCTTTCAAGTTGACACCTATAAATTTCAGTTATGAAATCCGTGTAACTTATTATTTTCCGATGATACTAAAAAAAACCTCTTCCATATATAAGTTAAACATATTTATTACATGCAAACTTCATACAAACAAATTTTTGTCCATGTTAATTCAAAAATATACATATAATTTACATTAAAAACATTTTTCATAGGCAATTTTATGATAAAGTGGGGTCAAATTACCCCACCCACTTTATGTTAAAAATTTCAACCAGTCAAATTTCGATATATAAGCAGCAAATCATCCATTTCATGCATATATACAGTAAAAACAATACATAATGACATATTTATGCATGAAGAAATACATTGTAAATTATGTCAACTGTATTCATATGAATTAAAAAGGACATACATACATGTGTGTATTGTAAATTTTGTGTTTAGATAAACGTTGAATAATTCAGGTACACTTTTTTTAGCTAACATTCTGAACATCTAACGCAATTTGAATGATTTTTTTGTTTCAAGTAAAAAATGAACAACAACAAGTAAGTATAATTTAGAGCGAGTAACAATTACCAAAATACCATGGAGAAATTGTAGTATATACATTTAAGTGTCATTTGTTGAAATTTGACATTACACACGGAATAAAACTATATTTCTAATGTCTCGAAGAGCTACCTAATTTGGCAAGCAACAATACATTAATATAAAGAACATGTATATACAGGCTAGCTCATTCACAAGAACTACGTGCTTGTCACATCGATAAGTACTCTTAAATCACTTTGAGTATATGGTAGGGTTATTGTCATGCTTGTAATCTACATCAAATGGTACTATATTCTATAAATTTGAAATTATCGTTCTATTTCAGACAATATAGTTATACATTTTTATTTACAGTAGATAAACTTTGACATTGACAATTAGAGGAAAATACATTTTGAAGCAACACAAGCAAAGATAAGAAAGCATTGATAAACGTGCATTGTACATTTAGAGTTTACTACATTTAGGTTATAGCGCATAATTCGGTGCTAGCACAAGTGATAAACACCAATGTAAAGTATTGTGCACAAATTTTAGTATAACTTGACACTGGATAAAAGAGTATAATTACCATACTAAATAACTACTTCCTATGGCAAGCAAACAGTGTATTATAATAAATCTTTTGTTTTTATTACAAGTTACATATATTTACTTCACGAGGAATATGAGACTTTTCAATATACAGAACATATTTGTCTGCAAAGTTTTATATGAATAATTTAAAGTAGAACCCCTATTGCTTATGTACAAAAAGATGCCAGATGCATGTACATTGCTAATAATAGCACAAACTATGAATACATTTCAATACAAAACAGGTACAATTGATAACTATGTTCTAAGAGAATTGTGTCGAAACCAGATCTAGTCTTCCATGTCTGCAAAATCAATATCTGAAATAGACCGACAGTTTGAACAGCTAATACCATGACATTCTCCACATCCAACAGAACATTCGAGATCATGTTTGCGACAGGTACATCTCTTAGAGTCGCAATTTTTTTTGCAATTGCATCTGATAATATTTAAAAGAAAATCTGGAGCAGCGGGTTGTGTAGATTTTGTTGGTACAAGACGTCCTTCAAGAAGTTCCCATCCCCATTCAGTTGGATCTAATTTATCATTTCCAATCCATGTTTGTGTTTGAAAATAGGACCGCATAGAGTGTTGCGCCGCAGCATCAGATGTAGGTGGAAGGCTTTGAACTTGAATAACAGATGAACTTGACATGGTTTTACTTACAAATTTGTGAAATCTCAGTCTGTTCAAATTTATCTCCCTAGCCCCATCATACAAAATCTTCATGGCATTTTCACCAGCTGTAACAATTTCTTTTTTGTTTGTTGAAGAATGAAATATTGCAGCATTTTGCCGGAACACTTCATCTTTACACATTATTTTAAGACATGCCGGTTTGCTGATGTTGTATATTCGTGAAGTACTGTCACAACCAGAGAAAGCGTGCAGGAATGGTAGGAGATTACAAATCTCTATTCCAATCACATTTTGTGTGTTTTGAATATTCCACACCTTTTGGGTTTTCAGACGAATCGAATTGTTGTCTGATCTGAAATATACATTCTTCGAATCTGACGAGACATGAAACAATAAGAGGACAAGCAAGTCTGTGTCTTCACCGATAACATACGTTGTTTTCGTTTTAGAATATTCAACAGCTGTTTGAACAATCAGAAAGTCTGCATCAGAATGTGAATTGCGTATAATAATGCCTCTTTGTTCCAAATAATTACCAAGATAAAAAATGAAGTTTTGTTTGTTTCTCCTCATTTCTCAGAAACATATCTTTTTTCATTTTCAGTGGTGTGTTATAACCGAACACAACCTTTGTACCAACTTCGCCTTTCATACGCCTAAGATGAGCAACATCTTTTATAGAATGGTCCATGTAACCGTCAAAAACGACTGTAGGATTGACATACCTTTTAGAGATGTAGGAATAATATTGCTTGCAGACATTTTCAATTGTTGAACCTTTTTCCCAAGGAATCTTCTGAAGAAGCGAGCCGCCGTCAAGTACATGCACATTTTCAGAGGCAATGTCATCTAATTGGACCGGATTTGTAAATTTTCCAAAATTCCATAATGCGTCAGCAAGTGCAGCTTTGTTAGCCTCTCTAGGAAGTCCTGTGTTGTCAAACAAGGCAGATGGAATACTACTAAGTTCATATTGAAAAGCACTTGATACATCACCATCAACAAATCGAGCAGCAGTAATTAATCTTTGAAACAGCAACTGGGGATCAATGACAACTGGCTCACCAAGTACCTTGATTGAAGACTTTTCATTCATGGTTACAGCTTGTTTTGATTTTTTTGAATGAATAACCTTCAAAATCTTTTCCAACCATGTCTTTAAGAATATTATTTCCAATTTATATTTTGCATTATCACAATTCACCCTTCCATCGGGCAGTAACACAAGTTTCTATGTGCCTCAATGATGTAGATGTTTCATTAAATGGATTGTGAATTTGAAGAAAATTTTATGAATTCAGTGACGTCCGTTTCATCTTTTTTTGAACGAGCGTTGCCCTCTTCCTTGTGTTGTTCACTGGTTTTATATCCTGTTTCTGTAAATTCTTGCATAGCAGCATTCATTTGTGCTGTGGCGGGCATTGACATAAGCCAAGTTGTCCTTTGTGATTCGGTCATTCCTCGACCTCGGGTAAGACCACCCGATGTTTTTAATGATCTCATTCAAAACTTGCTCAATTGTGAGATCGGTTGAGATTCCGCCCCAATATCTATCATTTCTTCTCACAACATGACAACCTTTCAAAAAAGCACTGTGTACATTCAGGATGTGTGCTATTCAACGATTTCATGTTCTGTAGGTATATATATGCGGATCGAAGGTAGAACGAGTGACCAGCAGCTGCAAAGTATGGTAACATTTGTTGGAGAGACTGCAGATGTTCTAACCAGTTCCCTGTCCGCTCTGCTCGTATGAAACTTTGCAAAATGGATATCATTTCCATGTACTGAAACCACAGTTTGCAAGTTCTATTAGAACTCATGATTTCCTTTGCTTCAGTAAATTTGGTTTCTATTGTTTGTAAACATGTTGAGTGACAAACATCTTGTTTCTGTATATTACCAGACATCAAATCTTCATACAAACTAACAAGTTCAGTCTGGATATCAGTGTGTATATGTTTTGTGTCGTCATTAGCGACATGTAATTTAGAAATTTCAAGTTCTATCGCTGTGTCTTCAGAACAACTTCTGAAATCAGTTCGTGTATCTAGTGACTCTTCAAATGATTCTAGTTTGTTTGGCGGTTGTGTGCCAAATAATTTAGACATCAGTATTGCATGTAATGCTGTATCAAGCAGAAAATGACATCGAGTCGCCCGTGCAACGGCCTTGCCCGTTAGCATATGTGTTACTGCATTTGGTGCATAAACAGTTTGCATAATTTCTTGTAATCCTGAACCAGACATCAAATTACCAATAGTGCCCAAGAAACTCATCTCAGTATGGAATGCTCCTAATCTCAATACGACATTTCCACCTAAGTCATGACTACTGGAGTTGAGGATATGTGTTGCCTTCTGGAATAGCGGTTGATCAAACGTAAGGACTGGCGTGACAGCATACTTTCGAGACAGATCACATATGAAGGAAAGTGTGGAATAAATGCAAGTCAAATCACTTGGACTCATGTCGATCATTGGGAGAAATGATATCCCTGATTTCCCTGGAAACACTGAACTTGTGCTCGTATCGTACAACTGCATAAATCCTGACCAGGAAGGTCTCGATGGTTTCAATGGCCAAATAACTTTAGAAAAAGTGTCAAAAGCTCCACTCATGCTAATTTCCTCTTTTTGTGACAGCGATTCAAATTGAACCATTTGCATTTGTTCAGATTTATATTGATGGAAGAACTTAATCTTAATTCTTCCAAGATCAGTGATTTCTTGGTAGGTAACTTCTTTTCTTGGAATTGGAACACTAACATTTGATCCAGGAGCAGTGCAAGCAATTATACCCATGCCATGAAATGTTCCATGCCCATCTAATGTTCTTATGTTATGGTCAACATTATCAGCACAAAACTGTAAAAATCTTCCTGGAAAATATGAAGCAATGCCAGTATTGAGCGTTGCAGCGGCATTCATTTGAAATTTCATGACTTCGGGATACGAAGAACAAAACCCCATGTTGAAAAGTGTATCAATCAAAAACCTTGATGCAAAGTGATGGTGAAGCTGTACTCCAAGGCCAATTTGGAGAGGTGACATCAATGCTCTAGGTCTGCAAGCTTGCATTATGGCTTGTCCTATAGCAGCCGTTTTCATAGCAATATCCTTTCCAGGAAATATATGTTGAAGCAACAACCGCAGACTGTCTGAGACATAATTCAAGTTTTTTTCAACTGAAGATACATCAGCAAAGGATGGATAGTATTCCTTTGAAACCTTAACATCAAAACCTTGTATCAATTTTGCTGCCGTTTCAATTATAATATTTTTCTGTTCCTCTTCGGATTCACTTCTTTGTGTCTTGTAAAATGTATGTAAAATAGATGAAGCTGTTTCTTTTAAGGATATCAAGTCATCTTTTCCTTCACATGAAGTAATTATCAAGGAGTCTTGAAAATGATCTTTGAGTTTCTTCTTTAAATGCTTTCCAGAGTATGCCTTTTCCCCACAGCTGTTGGACATTACCTGCACGAGGTCTTGTATACGAATAAGGACATCAACATTTTCCTCTAAATAGCATGCAACTTTCTGAAATGCGACTTGTACAGCTTTGTCTTCCGGTCTTCCGGGACTCTTTTTGAGTGATGGTTCACCATCCATAAACAGTTTTAGAATATGTTTTCCAGTTCGAAACTTGGGGTTACATTTCTGGTGATATATTGCATCAGCCGCTGGTAAATCCAAAACTGACGATAGTGTATTTAAAAACAACATTTCCCCACAGATGGTTTCTCTCAGAACATTTGAGATGTTTTGTTTCCTGATCAAAACTTTTTACATCTAAATTACGTTCAGCAGATGCAACTTTAGCAGGCTTACAACAGAGCAATTATACTTTAAAGCAAAGTTATTTGATCTTAAAGGCCTTTTAACTTGGTAACACTTAACATTGGAACTATTTGAAATGTTTCTATTGTGAATAAAATCCCGTCTACAGTCTTGGTGCACAATTTGGCCTGGAATTGTTCGTATACTTGAATTCCTCAGATCGCTGGCATGGTTTATACTGTTGCTTCCCTTCTCTCTGAGAGTGACAATTTGGGACTTATTCTGGATATCCTGTGCACAAAATACACACGCCGTAGTATCTGAAAGCATAGTTTAAATCTACATATCTGCATATATTATTCTTTTGTATATGCATTATTCAGCTGTTACAATAGTATTATGTAGTGCAAAATATCAATATACGGTATATAATTTATGAAATATTTATTTTATATGTTTGTGCATTGATTTTCTTAGTATTCAGACCATTATTTGCACATTATCGGAACATGATGTATTAAGGTATAAACCATCATTTGTAAAGACAAAATATACCTGTTGACTTTGCCATGTTGATATCTAATTGTAGATGCCGGAATCAGAAATGCACAACAGGCTTCTGAAAAAACGAAATATTCAGTATAAAATGTGTATTTATTTCAGCTTACCTTAAATAGCCTATGTCATTTCCCTGGGTTTAACACACATTGAACCTTTGTCCGAAAACTTAATGGCCAGCATGTGTATATTAAATCATTTACAGAGAAAATGTCATGAGTATTTATTAATTTAATAAACCGTAGTCAGTATAAACATACCGAAAATCAACGCCCTTCATATCATTGTTCGTTCCATGAGCATGTTTTGGTAATGTGGCATGTATCATCTATAGAAATAAAAGACATATTTTGTGAGAAATCATGTATGAATTTAGCAATATATTTATATCAGCATATTAACTTTGTATTTAAAAGAAACAAGTATATTTTGCATGAACCGATACTCAAAATGACATAATCGTTCATTTCATTTTTCGACTTTGATTGCTAAAGCGTGACGCCATTTGGCCAATGGTAAAGAACGATTTGAATATTTGGCATTAATTTCCATAGGTGTTAAATGAAGGCAATAACAAAAAATATCCGTACTATGTTATACTTTGCATTTTTATGCCCCCCTTCGAAGAAGAGGGGGTATATTGTTTTGCTAATGTCGGTCTGTCTGTCTGTCGGTCCGTCGGTCTGTCCGTCGGTAGACCACATAGTTTCCGCTGATTATCTTGAAAAGTATTTATCACAAAGTCTTCATATTTCACATAGTGATTGGTCATAACTAGTAGATGACCCCTATTGATTTTGGGGTCACTAGGTCAAAGGTCAAGGTCACAGGGACCTTAAATGTCAAAATGGTTTCCGCTGATGATCTTGAAAAGTATGTATCACAAAGTCTTCATATTTCATATAGTGATCGGTCATCACTAGTAGAAGACCCCTATTGAATTTGGGGTCACTATGTCAAATGTCAAGGTCACAGGGACCTTAAATGTCAGAATGGTTTCTGCTGATTATCTTGAAAACTATTCATGGCAAAGTCTTCATATTTCACATAGTGGTTGGTCATTACTAGTAAATGACCCCTATTTGATTCTGGGGTCACTAGGTCAAAGGTCAAGGTCACAGAGACCTTAAATGTCAAAATGGTTTCCGCTGATTATCTTGAAAAGTATGTATCACAAAGTCTTCATATTTCACATAGTGATTGGTCATCACTAGTAGATGACCCCTATTGATTTTGGGGTCACTAGGTCAAAGGTCAAGGTCACAGGAGCTTTAAATGTCAAAATGGTTTCCGCTGATTATCTTGAAAAGTATGTATCACAAAGTCTTCATATTTCACACAGTGATTGGTCATAACTAGTAGATGACCCCTATTGATTTTGGGGTCACTAGGTCAAAGGTCAAGGTCACAGGGGCTTTAAATGTCAAAATGGTTTCCGCTGATTATCTTGAAAAGTATGTATCACAAAGTCTTCATATTTCACATAGTGATTGGTCATTACTAGTAGATGACCCCTATTGATTTTGGGGTCACTAGGTCAAAGGTCAAGGTCACAGGGGCTTTAAATGTCAAAATGGTTTCCGCTGATTATCTTGAAAAGTATGTATCACAAAGTCTTCATATTTCACATAGTGATTGGTCATCACTAGTAGATGACCCCTATTGATTTTGGGGTCACTAGGTCAAAGGTCAAGGTCACAGAGACCTTAAATTGTCAAAATGGTTTCCGCTGATTATCTTGAAATGTATTTATCACAAAGTCTTCATATTTCACATAGTGATTGGTCATCACTAGTAGATGACACCTATTTATTTTGGGGTCACTAGGTCAAAGGTCAAGGTCACAGGGGCCTTTAATGTCAAAAGGGTTTCCGCTGATTATCTTGAAAACTATTCATTACAAAGTCTTCATATTTCACCTAGTTATTGGTCATAAGTAGTAGATGACCTCTAACGATTTAGGGGTCATTAGGTCAAAGGTTAATGTCACATGGGCCTTAAATGTCAAAATGGTTTCTGTTGATTTTTCCATAATTGAACACTTCCATGTACCCATTTTTGGCATGTTTCTGTAATAAAATTACCAATTATGTGAGTCAATTGCTAGAAAGGGGGGTATATGTGTCGTTCGACATTCTTGTTAAAATATCAAATCAATAAGTTATACAATCACAGTGATTTTTTTACAAACTCATCAGTGTGGGTCCTAGGACTCGCTGGGCTATAAATCTATGAGTCCCAAAATTTAGCAGAAAAATCCAAGTTACAAGGCTTAATTTGCTTTAGTGATATGAAAGGTATATTAACAATGGAATGAAGAAAAAATGAATTTGATTTCTACATTAATTACAATGCTTCTGATACTGAAACTATTCAAAACTGTCAAATAGTTTAATAAGTTTATTTCCATTAGTTTGAGATTAATCAAAAGTTATTACCAAATTCCTGTAAGACAGGACTCCCAACTCAATAAAAAGTATGCATCCAAAAGATGCACATTTTTTGAAACTTTGCATCCACAGCAAATTCAATGAGTCCTGGACTCAGGATGCAGAGGTAAAAAAATCACTGCAATCACAACAGACCAAGTAAGGTTAACATATAAGGAATGTATTATATGTTCCGGGCAATCACGTAGTATGAAAGCTCGGGAGCGATTTTGCAAATTTCCTAAGAAGAGCTACTGGTGTCAGGTTCATTTCACATAAAGACATATTAAAAAAAGAACAAGTTAAAACAAACATTGTACATATATTAAAGATAGAAATTGTGCATAGATAATACTTAAAGTATGACTCACCTTGATACAAGAGAGAGCTGAACATTGGATTATCATCATAGGACCATTGGTGTGTAAATCATGGATTTCCTTTCTGAAATTAAGTATTGATTTTATTTATGTACATTTACATGTTAAGTTATGCAAAATATATATCTAAATATAAATTTATATATAAATCTGAATTTTGTTTTATATACAATAAAAATACCTTGTTATAATAAAAAAAATGCATATTCACGACGTAAATTATGTCCCGTTTTGTCTTCCGTAGATTAAAAAATCGTGAAATCTGTTCATTTCAAAGTAGCAACATAATGTCGAAAATACAAAGTTTTCATATTAAATATGTCTTATTAACATCGTCTTCTTAAAAATATATATATTTCGTTTATTTAAGGAACAGAATAAATTCAATTCCTAACATTTATCGGTGATCTTGGTTTGCTGTTTATTTCCAAAAATATTTAGCATAAAATCGTAGTTATATTTAACTACGGCACTTATTGTGAAAGTAAAAAGGCATAAATGATAAAAGTAAATGTAAAATACACAAAACAAACTTACATTTGCCATCCAAACTCTATTGTTGATGAAAAATGATATTTATCTTTCGACGGAAGTTTCACGAAATCATATGACAAGTTTTCAATGACGCGCGTGCCTACGTAATATTGTTACATCATAGGAAAAAACTGCGTGTATGGTGTACAGTTCGGGTCTTAAAATATAAAGTTAAAATTTGTGAACTTTGAACGCTTGTAAAAAAAGTTGTGCACAGAGTTATATGTGCAACTTTTTTCTGACATATACATATACCAGACCTATTCAATGAACAAAGATTCAAAACTTTTGCAATTAGTTCTGGGTCATATTTTATTTTTACTAGACTATTAAATTGATTAAAAAACACACAAAGAGTTATCATCATGATTGTCTAAATACACGCATACCTGTTGATATTTTTCACAAGTCGACCGGTCAGCGAGTGGATCTGCGCCAATTAGTCTGGCTTCGAATAATAATTAGGCTGACTTCGAATAATAGGTGTGAAATTCTTTCATAATTGTATAATCGGGACCGAAATTTTACTTCGAAAAATAGGAGGTATTCGGATAATTCATTTCGAATAATACGCTCGTATTTATATTGGTCTATATAGAGATAAAAACGGGACCGCCGATCTACTTCGAATAATGCCGGGTATTCGAATAAAGGGTTGTCGAATAACCGGGGTATTTGAATGTAATAAATAGGCAATATGATGTGTGACCATAATTATATGATTCTCGAATATCCGTATTATTTAACATGTAATTGAATTGCAAATTAGGTACACATATAATTAGCCGCTGAAGACGAGTAATTATGGTGACAGAAAACAATGAAACAAGATTTCTGATTGTTGATTGTCTAGATTAACTTACAATATAACCCACAAATACCGATGTTGATTATGTAGCAAAACATCATAAATTTTGAATGTTTAACTGATTTTTGATGGTCTCGCTCAACATTCGTTTAAAGAATAAAATAAACATAAATAATTTCGAATATTAGGCCTAAAGTTCATTGTCTAGATGAACATGGGGAATTTTGAATAACTAGCTGACTGTTGATTGTCTGGTCTGACTCAACATTTATTTGGCAACTACATTGTTAAGAAACATATATCGATAGCCTAGCTGATTGTTGATTGTCTAGCTTAACATTTTTGTTGAAATAATTAAAACGTATTATTATCAAATGTTGAGCTAAATGTTGATTGTCTAGCTTAAAAAAGGAAATTTGAATGTCAAGGTGATTATAGCTTATCTTGTTCAACATTTATTTTGGGTATACGTTGTTAAGAAACGAACATTGAATACTGAGTTGAATTAAATCTTTATTGATCTTTATAAACAAAATGATTTATGGCCCAAGGTGATTATGATTTTCAGAAGATCTTGCTGTCAATCAGCGAGTAGAGAGCAAATCAAACTGGTCATTCAATAATCTTGCTATCAAACAAAGTTATTATCTGAAGGATAATTACTTTATTCCTTTGTTAGAAAACTTGAACTGCATCAACCATTTTCCGCCCAGTTTTATTGCACAATGATTCTGATAGGGTCAGTGCTATTTTCAAAATCATAAATTTATTATTTTCTAAGGTTCATTGAATAAAGTGTTCAACATGAAAATATATAAAACAAGTCGGTGTTTGTTTCTTAACATTAAATTAAACTATTTGCTACTTACTTTACTTTGTTGCAATTACTTAAATCAAGTCAAATTTATGCTGACATGAATAAATATGGTTGGTAATAAGTACAATGTAAGTAGAGGCTCTTTGAACAAATACAATTTATATTTAATTGAAGTGATAAAAATAATGCGTTAAAATTATTTTTCTTAGCATATCCTAACGCATAAACAAAGGTTCAATTTACAATATTACCAAAACCTAGAATTGGTAAACATCTTAGTAAATGAGTTAACCACAGTAAACCGTGGAAAGTCACATTAACTAGACAGTTACTAGAGGATAATTTCGTTCCTTCAGGATAATAACAATAAAAAAGAAATAAATATTAATTTTTACAACTGACAATTGATGTACATTTGTATACGTCTTAACATTCTAATCATTTATATACATTTCTAAACTCATAGTTAAACGCTAAATGAAAAAGTGTTTTAGTATTAGACAAAAGTTCATTACAAACAAATTATAATTATTATCTATCATGATAACATTAATCAATGGAAAGTTAGCCTAACAGTCTCGGATTGTAGATGATCAAATAAAAGGTTAATACTATTTTAATTATCTTAAACTCTTTTTTAACCAATTTACATATTTTCAAATAATCGATCCTGATTTCTGCGTAATTGGTTTGTTCAAACTTGAATGTACTTGCACCTCTGTAATGGTATAATGGAGAGAAACAGAATCCATAACGAAGGCCAAACACGACAAAACTGAAAATTGTGCAGGCTCAGTTTGATTGAATCTGCCATGGAAAGTACTGGAAACTGCAAACTAACTTCCACTCCCCTTAGCACCGGCTTAAGCAGAATTTAACATTTAAAACATAAAAATGGTGAAATTTGGAATTTAGATAACCGCAGTAAAGTTTAAATATTTCTTCCTTTCATCATTCAGCAAAACGCATTCAAATAAGTATTGAAATTCGTCGCCTATCTTATTGTTACAAGAGGTACACGTTCTTTTATTAATTGGGATTCGGGCTAAATTTTTTGTGTTTATTGGTATTCCAATGTTTCGTGTACGAACATTTATTATAAAACGACGAAAATGCTATCAAGTTGACAAATGCATCTTTTCAAATTTAAATTCATTCTTGGCTGTTCTATAGAATAAAACCTTTGCTCGAGACTTCATAAGCGAATATCAACCATTAAGAAAATTATTTTTAAGTTTCTGTCTTATTGCGAGTTTTAACCACTTCTCGGTTAAAAAATGTTGTGTTTGCTCAACCGCATTTCATAAAAGAAATTGTCTTAGGTTTTCAATGAAAGGTACATTTTTCTCGCATTATTTTCACTAAAGTATTTTTTAAAAATTATATATATAATATTGTATATTAGAGACGACAGTTTCTTTTGTTGATTTTTTTGCATCGTGATTTGAATGAGATGGAAACCGGGTATACAGTGACTTGCAAGGACATTTTTAAAATAAAACAAACGGTGTATATTGGATAAAAATCGTTGAACCGGTTAGCTATTGTTTTAAAAAAAATATTTATGTCGGAGTATATGTTAGATATATTTTGGACGTAGTTTTAACGTTTTCCATATATGATTCACTTATTTGGTTTAACATTTGCACTAGGGTTGTAATGTTTGTCATTCATTTTCTGAGCTAATTAAAGATTTTGTTGGCGGGTGTACTTCAAATATATACCTTTAAAATATAAATTGTTCACCATTAGAGAATATTTTCCTTAGTCCATTCATAACATTCACGTAAATGCAAATCATTTTACGAGAAAAACTGCAAAATTTCGATTTCATTATTATATAGGGATATATGTACGGGAGTACAATTACGGCAATTACGGCAATTACTTATAATTTCACACGTAAACGTTTATCAAAAATATTACTTAACCCTTTACTGCATTAGCATTTGGTTTCATTGAAAAGTCTCCCGTTACAAGTTCAAATTGCTATAAAACTATAAAAACTGTTTCAATACTAATCAAGCTTGGCACAAATGCTAACTGGACAATTGCCTTTGTAACGACATGCTCAGTCTTAAATTTCCTCTTACCATGGCAACGAGGGGACATTTCAAAAATGCCAAAGATCAATATTTTGCTTTGATTTTTTCCATCAAAATTGATTTCAAAGTGCTGCAACTTCTCAATTGATTGAGATAGAGTCAAAGGCTTTTCAGCATTGGTTAAACGTTACTATATGATCGACCTGTGGTCATTTTTAGCCTCTCACAAGTCCAAAATTTTCTTGGCGGTGAGAGGGACTGCCGCCCCTTTCAAACCCCCCAGACAGAAGGGTGCACATCCCCCTTCTGGCAACCACCTTATGTATCTTTTGGATATGGGGCGGTGCCGAAAAATGTTCACTTTTTCTCACTTTTTTAGACAACATTTCTCAAACAAAAACAAGTGTTGGGAGCCTAAAGAAGGCATTTTTAACCATTTGAGACAACAAATAGGGGGGGTAAAAAAAGCGTTAAAGGGCGTGTATATCGAGTAATGGGTTAAGAGTGCTTTTCATTAACAAATTTTCAGTGGTATAATGACGATCTTATGCATAAAATTCTCCAAAATTACCATTGTACTATTCGTTTTATATTTTAATTTGCAGGAATAATCAATAACCAACATGATTTTCCGTGAATTATATTTCAATGTTCATACAATATAATAAGATATTTCATTGGAAATAACTCTTAAAATCAGAGTGATCCTAAACCTTTTTCATCAAAATTGGTGTTAACAAACTGGATATTTTTTCTAGCATATAGTTTGTTTCATTGTCATTTTTAAATCGTACAGAAAAAGTAGGGCGTTTTACATGATAAGAAAATAAAATAGTTTTACAATTTATACAATTAATTAACGGACCATATGTTGTTTTCACGCGACACAGTGTCAGTAAAATTGTTATTTTGAACTGTAAACCCACATACAGAAGTTAAGGCAACATATTAAGCTTAAGAAGTTAGACCAGATGAATTCCAATATAAAATTGACTGTGTACCTAATACTATTAGGAATGCAAACTGCATGCTGTTTTTTATTAGGTAAGTTTAATTGTTTGGTAGTTTTAAGAATATTTAACTTGTAAGTT
>NW_026858342.1:0-104210 GCF_026571515.1 Ruditapes philippinarum | reverse complement strand
TTTAAGTATATTATTCTTTATGTACTTTGTCCATTACGCGTTTAATCCATTGTCCGCAATGTTAAATTGTCTTAAGGAAGTTAAAAGTTAAAGTATGTTATTCTTTAAAGCGCACTGTTCTTTAAGAAGATTGTTCTTTAAGTACATTGTCTTTAAAGTACAAACATTTTTTTGATTAAATGGAGTTGACCATATTGAGAATCATATTGTGTTTGGTATATTCACAATACATGTTTAATGTAGTTAGTATTAATCTATGACTATCATAGATTTTAGTATGTTAGTTGAAGTAGAGATATTTTGACGAGACAATGACGGGACGTCATTTAAGACGGGGCGGAAATGTGTAACCAAGTGCTATTTTTAAGGTTTTTGCTATTTTTCAAGAAAGGTAACTCTGTCGGCCTTGTTTGATTTTAATCTTTACTTTGTGTGATTATGTCCCCTTGACCACATTTGCTATTTGCTCAACCATAACGTTTCCCTCCTAAAGTTAGGGTCACTTGAGGTCATTCTTTGTGTTAAAGAAGTTGTTGGTCATTGTGACATGTAGATGTGTTGGTTTTATATTATTAATAAGGATTTGGATTGAGGATTTGGTATTTGTATGTTTTATTCATTTGTTCTTAAAAGTTCTAATGTCAACTAAATGAAGACTTATAGTAATTAAATACAGTTGTGGATTTGATAAAAGTTATTTTGATAAATTTGTATTGTTCTTGAGTGTTAGAATTCAAGATGGCAGCATATGTTCTTATCTTATAGTTATTCCTAGAAATCACTGTTTCTATTTGTATTGCACTGATATTGTAAATTACAGTTTACAGCATAATTAACAGCACAGTGAGACAGGTGTGAGTGACAGAGGTACATGTATATTTACAGAGTCTGATCCACAATTGGTATGTTATATTATATTTATATGTCATTGTTTATATATTTTTGGAGCTACATGTATATTTTTAAGTTGAGCACATAATGTATATTGTTTTATAAGTAAATGATAAGTGGTCACTAGATGCAGGTACAATATGATGTAATACATTTAAAGATGTATTTTATGTGTACATGATTTATTTTCATGAGATAAAATGAATGGTCTATCCCTATAGACTGATCTATTGATAGAATATTAGATTACGTATATTTAAGTTACTCTAGTGTATACAAATGTATAAAACTATATATATTTCATGATAGTATGGGATGTTTGGTATTTATACTTTCAGGGCTTGGTAGATGTGATGTAGATGTGATGTAGATGTGATGTAGATGTGATGTAGATGTGATGTAACTGTGATGTAACAGTGATGTAACTTGATTGATGCGATATGATGTTTATGTTGTACGATGTATGATATATGATGTTTGATGTGGAGAAGTACTTTGTAACCTGTTAACTATAAATAGTGTCCACTACAAATTAAATTGAAGAACCAGTATTACCCTCAGTTTTGTTCTTTTATATATACAAGGCAAAAAGACATCGGGGTCACACTTACTTCAAAGCTCAAAACTTTTAAATGTATTCGACCGTATAAATCCTTTTAAATGCTCATGCATCTAAAAAAAAAAGCGTCTAGTACTTAGTAGCGCCATATAGAAAGTCACTGATGCATATTGTATCAAATTCAAACCTTTATATTTTATGCACAATAATGTCAAGAGGAAGTTTTGAAAATGTTTTTGTTTGCGATGATTAAACAGATAGGTATGCTTTAACATCATTGTTGTTTAAATAATGTATAGTGATATTAAACAAATAATATATTTTGCTTTTTGAAAAACGGATAGAATATTAATGTAAGAACATTTTGACTCTTTATCATTTTAAAAATTTATAATTTTAATGTCTCATTACTTTTGTTTAAGCTTAAAAGTACCTTTATACTTTATGGTAGACATTCACTAAAACTAAACTAAAACTGTTTTATTGCACTGCATATTATGTGAATTCTAAGACTAATAATATATACTATAAGTGTCATAACCAAAGAACGAAATTGAGAAATAACAGCATTGTGTTATTATGTTTCAAAGTTTATATTTGAAAGTATTGAGTTGGCCACACCATTATCAATATGGAAACTTTTCTTTTCTTTAGATTATATTGCATACGTGGATACAAAACATGTTTTCTAAAGAAGTGTCAGCAGTAGTACTAGTACTGTTTGTTGATATGGTATTTGCCGGTAAGTATTTCTATTTCGAAAAATTTTAACAATGGACATTTTTTTTCTTTATTGTCATAAATTTATTATTAAATATTGTAAACTGTATCCATTGGGGTAATACTAATAGTATTCGGTTGAAGAGAAAAGATTTTATTTAAGTTCTTTTTATGGTCACGTCTATTAAACTGGGTAATGATATTATTGGTTTACTATATTGCATACATGGTTATGAATATAACTAAGGATATGTAAACAGTCAATTTTTTTATTTATTTTACAGAATGTACAGTTGGCTGCCAAACATGTTCTGGTTCAACTTGCACAAGTTGTAAATCATCATACTTTTTATCAAATGGCCTCTGTTCACCATGCCCTCAAGATTGTGAAAGCTGTAACAGCTACAGTGACTGTACGTTATGTAAGCCAAACAAATATGGTTTACACGACAAATGTGCTTTCATATGTGATGGTAATTGTCTAAATAGTGATTGTCAAGATAACACTGGATATTGTATGCAATGTAACCCTGGTTCCTATGGGTTTCAATGTCAACACAACTGTAGTTTATGTGAAAATGAACGTTGTGATTTACGTAAATGTTCGAGTGGTTGTAAAGATGGATATTATAAGTATAATACCTGTGTCGAAACAATATGTCAACTATGTCCGTAAAATTGTAAACATTGTACGAATGGGAAAACATGTACTATGTGCAATAATGGTTTTCACCTCTATAAGTATAATGACAATGTTCACTGTGTGTCATGTTTCCAAGAATCGCAATGTCCGGACTGTGTTATTCAAGGTTGTAACCAGTGTCAAATACACAATGATTTGTTAGTCTGCGCTGATTGTCCAGAAGGACAAATATTCAATGGCGAAACCTGCGGACCACACACATCATTGTGCTCAAAGGTATGTTCTACGAATTGTGATAGTACTGGAATATGTCAAGGGGAATGTAATGAGGGCTGGACTGGTGAACAATGTTCGGAACAATGTAACAACAAATGTTTTAAGTGCTCAAAATATAACAGATATAATTGTCTACAGTGTAAAGATAATTTCTTCTCAACCGATTGCAGTTTAGCCTGCAACCCGGCATGCATAGTTATAAGTGGTAAACATACATGTGAACATACAGGCGGATATTGTCTAAACGGATGTAACCAAACATTTTGGGGCGACACGTGTGATAAACCTTGTCCTGGTGGATGCAAAGAACTTAAATGTGATAGAAACAATGGTACATGTACGGATGGATGCAAGGATGGACTGGCCGCAGTAGGATGTAATCAAACTATTACAATCGCTATACAAGGTGTAAATATAATTACTATCCTATCTTTATTTCATACATTAATCAGTTAAATTTGTAAGAGTCTCATTTGAATTAAATCAAATTTATAAAATATTGAATATTTATAATTATTTGCCCTTTCTTATGGTGGCATTAACATAGATGTTGAAAATACTTTATTTGTCTTGTTTTCAGTGTAAGTATAACCTTGGTAAATATTACGTGAGCACGTAGTAATTTTTTCGTTCAAATATGTTAGCTCGTGTAATAGAAACTTAACACATGCACACATAATACTAACTTATTCACACTGAATCAAAGTCATAATTAATTTAGAAAATTGGATAGTCATAACTTTTCGCAATTTATTATAGTAGCACTTTAAAAATACTTGTGATATTCCAATTAACATCTTGGCATGTGGTTGTATTGTAATTGTACAAGAATATGTTTAGGAGAATGTTATGATGGCTTAACTGATGAAAAATGTTTATCACAATGTTTAGAAATGTGCCAGATGTGCTCAAAAGAAAATGGTTATACTTGTAAAAAGTGTTTAGTACTCTTTCGATTGATGTTAAGTAAATGAATGATCTAAGACTTGTGTGTGTATTTGAGTTTATTTACACTCCCGATCGGTTACTCATATGGGCGAGTCCTCCAGAAAAGTACTTGTCATTTTAGAATTTTAAGGATAGAGCAAGATACAGATACAGACAGATGCCCCAACTGCAAAAAGCTTTTCATGGTTCTTTAACGTATATGTTTAAGCACCCATAAACGCGACCTGGATTTAATTTCTCTTCTGAAAGACTGGTTTAGTAATTTTAGTTTGGCAACCCGGGAATCGAACCCTTAATGTCAAGATTACTATCATGATATTTAGCAATGCGGGATGGCTGGATGTTAAAAATGTTTGTGAAGTTTATGACGAGAAAATTGTTCCGTTGATCAATATAGCGTTGTTAGGGCGATATTTATCGCACGTCAATGTTTTATCTACAGGAACATCAGTGATAACAACAACAACATCAGCCGAACCTGTAACACAACAACAATCATTTGTGCGGTGTGACGATCAAGTTAATAATTTCACCATTGGTTATTTCTCTGGATTCGGATCTTGCGCTGCCATAGTAGTATTTGCTGTATTGTTTTACCATATTAGACGAAGGTGGATATATTCACTTAATATAATACTAAACAAAACAAATTATCTTTATTTGTGAATTTTGATAATTATGATAATAAACATGAATTTATTGTCGCTATTCAATTATGATTTAATTGTTATGTTTGTACTATCAAGATAAATAAACCGGATGTTACTTGTTTGCATTTTTACGTATTACGTAAAAATCCACTTAATATGAAGTAATGTATAATAATATTCTTAATTCTATGATTTTATACAGGTATCTTGCAAGTAAAACGCCCCAAGATAACAAACCCAACGTTGAGATTCCAACATATTATAACACTAGAACTGATTTCAGAGCTGTAAATACTGAGTCGGCTGAAGTGACTAATAATTACGAGAGTTTGGGTAATAACAGGACCACGGATAATGTATACAATGGTAATTGTAATGTGTTTACTTGATTTACCTAGAATTAGGATTATTTTAAGTACTTGATGTCTTTATTGACTATTATTATTATGTGTATTATTATTCCTATCATTATTATTATTATTATTATTATTATTATTTATTTATTATTTATTTATTTGTCTACATATTTATTTGTCTATTTTCAGATCTAGGAACAGCATTGTCATCGACGTAGGAGAAATGAGTTTTAGTGATTTCCTAGTGAAAACAACAGAATGAATTTGTTGTTTCTGAGGTGATTGATGCATATTATTACTATCCTTATATAATCACTTTGAAAACGGCTTATATTCTTAATAAGCTAGTTATATTAGGGATTAAAACTTTATTTCCTTCTACCAATATTTTAACATGTGAAACACGACTTATGTGTTTTTTTTAAATTACTGTACTTTGTTATTCTTTATAAACGTTTTTTCTCGAATACTTTGATTCTGTATTTGCAATATGAATATTATACTTATATCAAATAACAGTAATTTTACATTATTCGTTTTAATATGTGCTGATAACATGTATACCATTGTTCTTGAAAACGGTATAATTAAACTAGAAATGTTTGTTGATCAAGAATTTGATCGTATATACTCCAAATCAATTTATTCTGTTTATCTACAAATTAGACTGATACAATTTGGACAGGTATTATTCATTGAATGCATCTTTAAATATTTTAATTAAAATTACGAAATATATGATTCTAACAATTGGCTGAACGTCAATGTTTTGACATTTGGTCATATTAATATCTTTACTTTAAGAAAGTAACAGTTAAAACAGCTATAAGGGTATATTTCAAAACATATCATTTAAATATGTTTTAATTAAGATTTGTATAATTGGTTTTAAGAATATTTTATTGGCTTTCAATCTTGATCACATGTTCGACATCTTTAAGTTATGATCATCTTACTTTCTATCAAATAGTGTTCGTTAATAGTGCTTTATCGATTGTTAACATTGATTCAATAACTGTACTTCATGTAACCAAAAATTCTATGTTATTCATGTAAGTAAATCTTTTACCAGTGATGATAATTGTCTAAATAACAAATATGTAGAAGATCCGGTATATTGTTACCAATTCAAGCCTGGTTTCTATATGCGTATATGCAAGGTTGTAGATCTGGGTATTATCAATATAAAACCGGTTAAAAACAGTGTATAATATTTTCGTCAAATTGCAATCATTGCTCGAATGTCATGTCGGAACATGTTAATTATACAATGATGGTTTTCATCTCTATAAATTCGATGACAATGAAAACGGATTCCCCGAAGAAGAACGCCAAAGAGCCTGTCCATGTACGGAACTGCAAGTGCGAGTTACCGTCTCTGCCCTCTTTAGTATAAAACAAAGTCTTAAATGATCTAGAGAAAATGTAAATAGTTGTCTTTGTCTAATTGCAATGGTGACATTATTTTACCAGAATGTAGTTAAAAAAGAGAAAAACGGAATGATTAAAGAACGCCCGAAACGACAAAATTAACAATGCTGTAGGCTCTGTTTGATTGTGCCTGTTTATGGACGGTACTGGAAAGTGCAAGTTACACTCAACGTCCTTAGCATCGGTTTAAGCATAATTCGACATTTAAACATGAAAATGGTGAAATTTTAAATTTTTATAAACATCAGCAGATGTGTTCACACGGCGGTTATCATGGAACCTTCAATGTGACACGTTAATGTCATTCCATTTTGGCCATCCATTATGTTCAGTAAGGGACAATAAAAAAATATGTGGACATGCAGATGGAAAGTCTTAAAATGAGTGTATATAATGCTCTTGGGGCGAAACTTGAAATATGTCAGATATGTGACAGGAAACCTGTAAACATGTTTTGAAGGATGCAAAGATCGATATCTAGTAGACACATATTTTCAAGATAGTACAGGGGTTTGAATATGTATATACCGGTTTCTATAACCACGTACATTTTATGGATATAATAATATTTTATAACGATGTACTTAAAATACTTTCCTCTGCTAGTAATATATTCAGATACATGATTGATCAAAGAATCCGCACTTTGGCCGCTGTCTTTATACGCGTTTAAGTCAGTACATAATCCGTCTACGTCGTTAGAAATTTCATTCAAGAATTCATTTTATACTGAATGCTCCACTTATGGATAACAAGCTCGTAGTGTGTTTTGTCACGTGATTCGCTATTCTTACAGGCGCGTGGTAGGAAAACATCGTAAAATCCTGTACATTGAAATAGTTAATTTACAAAAAAATACATTTATCAGTAAAACAACAAGACTGTCACCATTATGTGTATAGCATGTACATTGATCAGTAATAGCATCTTTACTTATAACAGAGGTCTAAATATACTAGCAAATCCACAAACCAGATGGGAAGTAATTAAAAGTACTATTCGAAATGAAACAATTAAATATTCAAAGTATAAAAAGAAAATCGAAAGAGAAAAACTAACCAAACTTGTCAAAGAAATTGATGAAATAGAAAGTAAATTAGAAAATTTAATGAAAATTAAAAAAAGAACTAGATATCAAAAAAGCAGAGTTGGATAACTTATATACTGAAAATATTAATGGTGTTATTACTAGAATAAAAAGTTATAAAATAAATAATGGCGAAAGAAATATAAAATTACTAAAAAGATTAGAAAAAGAAATGCGAAAGTAAACTTTTAAATGTTTAAATGTAAATGGTAATATTTTAACAAATCAGACAGACATTTTAAATGAACAGAAAAAATACTATGAGAATCTATATACCATTTAAGACGAAACTTCCTCAAATTACACTTTTTTCAATGGCGAAACAACACCAAAACTAAATGTAAACGAAACGCAATCTTGTGAAGGAATTATTTCGCAAACTGAATGCGAAACTGCCATCAAAGATATGAAAAATGGGAAAAGTCCAGGTTCAGATGGTTTAAGTATAGAATTTTATTAAATATTTTGGAATTATGTAAAAGATGGTTTGATAAGTGCTCTGAATTTTTCTTTTGAAATTTATTGTCTCAGTCAACTACAAGCACAAGGTTTAATAACTCTAATTCCAAAACCAAAAAAAGATTTATCAATATTGTCAAACTGGCGACCAACAAGTTTACTGAATGTAGATTAAAAAATGCTTACAAAGGTTATCGCTAATAGAATTAAACGGGTATTAAATACATTCATTGATGATAGTCAAACAAGTTTCATTAAAGGGCGATACATATGTGAAAATATAAGATTGCTTTATGATGTGATAGAGTATGCAGAAAAGAATGATAAACCGGGACTTCTATTTTTGCTGATTTTGAAAAAGCATTCGATAACATAAGCTACAAATACGTGTTTAAAACATAAGATCTTTTTAACTTTGGACCAAATTTAAAAGCATGGATTGAACTTATTTATAAAAGACCCACGAGTTGCATACTTTACAATGGCTTTTTGTCTGAGTCATTCCCTATAAAAAGAGGAATACGACAAGAATGTCCATTGTCTCCTTATATATTTATCCTAGTAATTGAAAATTATTGTCAATAGCCATATGACAAAATAGGAATATTGAAGGTTTTAAAAATTTTGATGTACAAAATAAATTTTAATAAAAATCCACAAAATCTATTGGACCAAATAATATGGCAGAATTCACACATAAAAATAATGGATCTTTAATTCTTTTTCCAAAATGGAAATGTAGAAATATCAATAAAATAAAGGATATCTTTAACACTGAAACAAAACAATTTAAAACCATTGACCAGCTGAAACTTACTTTTGCCATTCCTGATACAGAAATATTTAACTTTTATGAATTAATTCCATCAATACCCAAAGAATGGAAACGTAAACTACAACAAATTAATCAAACTTCAACGCCTTAAGAAATAAACACTTTTGATATCATAGAAAAAACAAACACGTCCAATATCAGTTACAAGTTAACACAGATTCATAAGCAAATAAGACTCTGTAAAAATAAAAAACAAACAAAATTGCAAATAAAATGGGAAGAACGATTTCCTCAAAAAGAATTTAAATGGCAAAATATTTACGAAAACGTTTTTGTTTATTGCAAAGATAATATATTACAAAACTTTCAATATAATTTTTTACACAGGAATATTGCAACAAACAAATTTCTCCTTCAATGTAAATTAACCGAATCTAGTCTTTGTAATTTTTGCTGTATGGATGTTGAAAGTATAGAGCACCTATTTTGGGACTGCCAAACGGTACAAATATTCTGGAATAATTTATTCAAATGGCTTAATGAAATAGCTATAAATGTTACGTATGACAATTTTACATCTTTCTTTCATGCTAAAGATAAGAAAACATCCTATATTTTTCTCTTTTCAAAATATTACATTTATACCAGTAAATTTAAAAAACAAACTCCAGATATAAGTATCTTCAAAAGAAATTTTAAACAGATTAAAAATTGAAAGATTTGTTGCGTTACAAAATGATACATTAGAAGAATTTGAAAAATGCTGGATAAATCTATTTGAATTGTTTGATTTCTAAATAGTACATGCAGAGACAAATGCTACTTAAGCAGTTTATTTACTCTTTTCTTTTCAACTGTTTGCCCCTTTTCTTGTGTAATTGTGTCTTATATATTCTGACTAAAACATAACAAAATAAATTTATTTTTAATTATCTACATATCAATGAAAATGCTAAAGTTATCATGCTTTGTATTCTTGTATTGTATTATTTGTCTTAAATAAACGGGCCTTAAACGTGGTTCCAAAAAAAAAAACAGAAGTCTAATGCTTTTTTACCATTGATCAGTCGTTTCACGTCCACTGAAAAATCCGTTTGATCTCATAACTGTGAATCATTTTATTTTACCAATGCTTGAGATTAAATCACACATACCCACGTAAAGTATCTCATGCCCACGACTGAATTATCTCGTGTGCACGATTTAGTAACTCGTGGCCACGACATAATATATCGTGCGCGCCACTCAATTATCTAGTGGGCACGACTTAGGAACTCGAAGCCACTACATAGTATCTCGTGCGCACGAGATAGATAAAAAACACACACACACATTTTACCTCTGTGCCACCGCATGAAACTGTTTAAAATAATCATTTAAGTTTATTTTAGAATTTTACTTGTCCATGTTTCATTTAAAAATATCAAATTATACTTATGAAGGAATTTTATAAAATCTGGATAATTATGCTATTTTCTGTTGGGATAATCCCTCAAAATTCCGAAATAAACACTTTATACTACTCCTATTATATCCCTAAATACGAGTAGTGCCACTTTTGCCTTCCCGTTTAAAAAAGCTTGTCGACACGTATGAACGATTCCTTGCCTAGAGGCGCGCCTCCACGAAGTTATTACATAGTAGGTGCAAATTCGAATCTTGGACAAAGCCTGTTCGTTTTCATAAATTGATTTTTATTATATCTTTTAACTGTATGAAACATATATCCTCTTTTATAAAATATTAAATACATATTTTTCGCGGATCCATGGATAAAATAAGGAAAAGGATAATTATACTATCAAATTGTAGTCGATTGGACCTTATAACTTAAATCTTTTAATGATTTAATATTTTGAACAACCATACAAACCATCACGCACTGCAAGTGTATAAAAATGATTTTTTTTAATAATTAAAAAATTGATAGCAAATGTTTATATTTTTCTATAAAGAAGTTAATTTCGATTTCTGTTTGCTGCTATATACTTGTACCTGAAAACAATTTATATTTATATCTAATTACAGCCAATCATCATTTTCACATTTTATATCTATATCTTTATACTCGTAATTTTTATGATTTAAGATTATAATGTGTCTAACTTTGGGATAGTGATGTTCTTAAAAACGGCGTCATTTGTACTAGCAATGTATGTTGATAAAATATCTGCTAGTAACTACTATAACGTAATAGTTCATGATCAATTTTAACAGATTAAGTATAAAATTGATTTCATTGTGAATTTCAAGTCATTATTCATGCAATTAAAAACGTCAATATTTTAGCTTAAATCTAAAATTCATGAAAATTAATTCGTGAATATGGGAAGTTCCAATGTAACCACCTTTCGTAAGTATGTTTTACATTTAAAGTACTTAAATTACATGTTTGATACCATGAAACATTTTAAATTTTCCTTTAGTAAATTATTATTTACTTGTATAGGCATGATTTACGATTTGTAAAGAAGGTAATTGAGTTATAAATTAAAAACGAATGTGTTCTTTTTTTATCCTATCAATCCTTATATTGTTGAGTCTAGAAATAATCTTTGAAAGGGAGTCACTGATGCATATCGTATCTATTAAAATCACAACATTGAAAGAGAAAGTCTTGAACCGGTTTATTTGTAAATGATTTATCAGGTATTTATACAAGGTATTTATATATTATATCTTTTGATTGTTGTCTGACTGTGTATGATTAGTGATATTTCTTAATTTATTTCGCATCTTTAAACAGGAATAACGGACATTGTAGAAATGTTTTCAATATAATCGGATGTATCGCTTCTTTTTGTTTAAGCTTAATTGTACATCTGCTTGATACGTTCGTTATGTCTAACATATTTTATTGTAAATATCGCTTCTTTTTGTTTAAGTTAAAGTGTACCCTTAAAACTCTATATGACACTTTCGATATGTCTAAGATATTTTACTGTAATGAATACAAATCACGAATAAAAAATACATACTTTTAGTACTATTCTGTTTTTGTTTTTTTAGCTCACCTGAGCATGCTCAGGGTGAGCTTTTAGGATCGATGATTGTCCGTCGTCCGTTCACATTTAGTTGTTAACACTCTAGCGGTCGCATTTTTGCCTCAATCATCATTAAACTTGGATGCTTATCTAGGTGATAGCTCGGATGAGGTCGAACATGGGTCATCTCGGATGAGAAACTAGGTCACAAGAGCTAAAAATAGAAAAACCTTGTTAACACTCTAGAGGTCACATTTTTGCCTCAATCATCATCAAACTTGGTCAGGATGTTTGTCTAGGTAATAGCTCGGATGAGTTCTAACATGGGTCATCTCGGATGAAAAAGTAGGTCAGCGGAGCTAAAAATAGAAAAACCTTGTTAACACTCTAGCGGTCACATTTTTGCATCAGTCATCATCAAACTTAGTCAAGATGCTTGTCTAGGTGATAGCTCGGATGAGTTCGAACATGGGTCATCTCGGATGAAAAACTAGGTCACCGGAGCTAAAAATAGAAAAACCATGTTAACACTCTAGAGGTCACAATTTTGCCTCAATCATCATCAAACTTGGTCAGGATGTTTGTCTAGGTGATAGCTCGGATGAGTTTGAACATGGGTCATCTCGGATGAAAAAGTAGGTCACCGGAGCTAAAAATAGAAAAAACCTTGTAAACACTCTAGCAGTCACATTTGTGCATCAATCATCATCAAACTTGATCAAGATGCTTGTCTAGGTGAAAGCTTGGATGAGTTCGAACATGGGTTATCTCGGATGAAAAACTAGGTCACAGGAGCTAAAAATAGAAAAACCTTGTTAACACTCTAGTGGTCACAATTTTGACTCAATTGTCATCAAACTTGGTCAGGATGCTTGTCTAGGTACTTGCTTGGATGAGTACAAAATCGCGTGTGAAACTAGGTCACCGGAGCTAAAAATAGAAAAATCTTGTTAACACACTAGTTGCTACTGTTTTGATCCAAGTATCCTGGAAATTGGTCTGAAAGATTGTTTTGAGGATTTCTAGGTCAAGTTTGAATATGTGTCACCTGGGTAAAAAACTAGGTCGTACTGCTCAAATATGGATAATCCTTGTTAACACTGTAGTGGTCACATTTTTGACTCACTTGTCATGAGACTTGGCCAGAATGCTTGTCTAGGTAATTGTTTGGATGATTTTGATAAGTCAGGTGAGCGATCTAGGGCCATCATGGCCCTCTTGTTTAAATTAAAGCTACAAACAAAACAAAAAGAATGATAATTAAAGCAGCATCGTTTAGTAATGCTAAAACATAGGATTCCCGTTAGTTGACCACATAATTATCCATATATAGAATTCTCACTTTTAGATTTGCTTAAATGATAAGTGAATAATGTGGCTTATGGAAATGTCATCATGTTTACTAGTTTTGTTTGTGGATATTTTATTTACTGGTAAGTTATTTACCTTCATGATAATTTGTACTGTAAGAATATAAATGTGTGAATTTCATATTTTTATAAAAAAAAAATCTGCCTTAACATATTTATGGTTCTTAACATTGTAAATGTCGATATATATACGAGCGTATATAAACTAAAATTATGTAAATAGAAAAACATAGTTTTTACAGAATGTTCTGTTGGCTGCACTATTCATTGTGAAAACTGTATCACCTTCAATGAGTGTTCCTTATGTAAACCAAAGAAATGGGATTTACTTGTAAGATGTACCTACAAATGTGATAGTAATTGTCTCAAAAGTAAATGCAAAGATGATACCGGATACTGTTATAAATATTATCCTGGGCTCTATGGTCTTTGTATGTTTTGTGCCGATGAATTTTGCGATTAACGTGCATGCTTAAGTGGTTGTAGAGATGAATTATGAGTTTACATCACGTGTTAAAAACGTTTGTAAAATATGTCCTTCCAATTTTAAACATTGTAAAGATGGGAAAACGTGTAACTATAGCTACAATTATAAAGATATTGTCCCCTGTGAGTCATGTAAGCATGAACTGCAATGTTCGGGATGTGTTATGGGACGTTGGTACAAATTCTAACACAATCGGAGATATCTCTTTAATATATAAACAAATAAGCGTGATATATTTTACAATAAACCCCTTGCCATTCTTATTTCCTCCCTCCGTATTTTTAAAATGACACATTGACGGCGCCATCTTGTTTGAGAAATCTGATAAAAAGCAACCTTTTGGTGAATTTTGTTCTGAAAACAAAAATCTAGAATGATAGAAAATGGGGTAATTAAGAAAATAAATTCGAACACCAAAATCTTTAATTCAGTCTTTTACTCTGTACATTAGTTTGAAGTGTTGTTTACTTGACGTCACAATGTACCGCCAAACAGTGCAAACAAGAACGCTATTTCAATGTCGCAAACCAGTTCAATTTCACATTTATTTCACTATAAATACTCTGTATTTCGCTTGAAAAATATAAAGTGAAATGAAATAAACACACACAAATTTCATCAACGTTTTCAAAATGCATTATCCTGAAAACTGTAGACTTAACGACAATTTTCCAACCGACTGGAACAGCCTTTAAAGAACGTTTCTATTGGAAACTCTGAGGCGAAAATAAATTTGACCAGCAAACAATATAGTCCAACTATATTTTTTTGACGTGTTAGAATGGAAATAGATATTAATTCTTCGTACATTATTGTACAATAATGCAATTTTTGTTCGTTCAAATGCTTTGTAATCAATAATATAGGCATATCGGTGTACGTAATTATATTCCTACACATTTGAACTCAAACCGTGCATTATTCTACAACAATTCACTCAGAATTGATATCTATTTCCTTAATAAATTTTTAGTCTACACAAGTTGTCTAGAGAGACAAAACTTTAATCGCAACATGTGTGGAATATTTCATGGGGAATATCATGATGGCTGGCTTGTTGAAAATGCTCCGACAAATGTAAAGACAGATACTTAAAAAAAATTAATGCCAATTTTTGTCGGCATGTTAGAGTAATTTTTACACAATCGATTGCAGTTTAGTTTGCAGTCAGTCACATGAAGCAGATGTTGGTAAAAACATTTGATTTGAAAACATACATAAGTTAAATTGTAATACATATTAAGACAATATTTCAATTGTTCTTCTGTGTTTTATCTCATTCGATTCTGAAGTAATTTATCAGATTGATATGGAAAGCTTTTGGTCCGAACAGATACGTGCTTGCATTTTAAGCACACACATTGTTACGTAACTGTGTATAATTCTCACTATTTGTTGGTGAAGATGTTTTTTCAATGAAAGTTATAAATGAATGATTTTTGACAGGTCTTTGTCCAATTTTAATACGGCTTATGTTGTGTTACTAAAACATGTTCGTTTACCATCACGACGTTATTCGTTATTCTATAATGTATATTGACCTTCTGCAATATTACGACAGGGACATCAAGAACACCAGCAATAACTGCTACACAACAAAATCTATCCGTAAGACATGGAGATCGAGTGAACCATTTTACCATTGGTTATTTCTATGTAACTGGATCTGTTGCTGCCATAGTTCTTATTGCTGTTTTGATGTCTGTTATAAGATGGAGGTAATACAATATAACATATGCGCCCGTAATGTATAACAAATTATTGTTGATAATGTTGTATTGAATGTAATGTTCTTTATTTTAATTCTTTTAAACGTTTTAACGGTTTATTTTGTTTGAAAACAGTCAATGTGACAACTATGTATTACTTTAAAAATTATGATTATTTTACAGGTACTTTAAACTTAAAAATCCCCAAGATAGCATAAGTAATAGTGAGATCCCTACCTATTATAACAAGGGAACTGGTTTTGAATGTGGAGTCAGACAATGCTGCTAACAACTACGAGAGTTTAAGCAACAACAGGGTCACAGATAATGTGTACAATGGTAACTGTTATGTTTTCGGTATGGTATTACTTGCAATAGTCACAAAATCATAAATAATTACCATATTTGTAATATTTTAATTGCCTTCTGCAAAACTTTATTAATCATATGCATGCAAAACTCAAACTAGTTACAAATACACTAATTTTATTTCCAGATCTAAACACAGCACTGACATAGATAACAGAGGAATGGATTGCAATTATAAACTATTGAAAGCAACGAATTCCTAGACTTTATTATTTGTTTTTCAAGACACGGTTTATAAAATTATAAAACAATGTCTATGTCTGTAATGATAATAAAACATTTTCCATTTGGTTTTAAACTGGATATGAAAAACTATATAAAGATTCAGATCATATTTGGTAACTACTTGTTGAACATATATACATGTAATTACTATATCTTTGGATTTTATACCTATATTTCATTTTAAATATATAAAATTCAATACGTTCACTTGGAAAAGTTCTGAACAAAGTGAATATGAATTTTTGAAAAATAAATATGTTAACTACATGTATGATGCTCATATTGGAAAATTTATCTGTATTAGTATAATTATTAACCTACAGAATCCTTTCTGCAGAAACACTAGCTACAACAACAGCACAGTAACTCTGTTTTTACGAAACAATAATTCGTAATTACAAAATATTAATTCGTTTTTACGAAATATTAATTCGTTTTTACGAAATATTATTTCGTAATTACGAAATATTATTATGTAATTACGAAATATTTATTCGTTATTACGAAATATTAATTCGTAATTACGAAATATTTATTCGTAATTACGAAATATTTATTCGTTTTTACGAAATATTCATTCGCAATTACGAAATATTAATTCGTAAAAACGAAATGTTATTTCGTAATTACGAAATATTAATTATTTTATTATTTATACGAAAGCAACGGCTGAATTCAGCAATTATACAAGAAAATGGTGAATTTTGAATTTAGAAATTAATAATCCGATCTATCCTGAAATATTTTGTCAACTAGGCTCTTCAGTTTTTGCGTGCACTTACACGTGATATAAATATATTTTTTACTTTACCGCGTTATGTAGTATAGCGGTAAAGTTATGTCTGCACGTTACGATTGAATAAGTCACATGACCAATGTTTGATTGCTTTGTTACAAACTGACCAATCGAAATGAATGGTATGATAACATTGGGATAGGTAGAATTACATGTATCAGTTTCTAGCGTGCACCACTGCTAATAAACACTTTAAAATTTCAAGTTCATAAATTTAAAAATAAATAAATAAATAGTGGTTATTAAAGGTAAACTTTGATGAAATGTTGTTATAAGGATATGTTTTAGTTGAAAGGTTATTAGACCATTCATGTTATATTATTTAATATTTCGTGCGAAGTCCACACACGCCGCTGAGGAAGGCACTGAACTTGTTAAACTGGACACAGGTTTTATCAGAGTAACATTCTCTGTTTGTTTTCCTGGACGTCGTGTTTCCCGATGACGCGGATGTTTATTATTGAGAGATCTTTTAACATACTGTAAATGTCACTGCATTATAATATGTATACATATAATGTCACAAAAATTGATACAATTGTATGTTTTTGGTGTAATAAACGGTCTCTCGTAGCTTTTGTGCAGCGCTACCAGGCGAAATATATGTTTGTGTTAAAGGGGAGACATATACATGTATATATATATATATATACAAGTTTCCCTAATGAACTTAGTTTCACGTCTACATCATGAACAACTGACCAGAACCTCTGTGTTCATTTGAAACCATATTCAGAAACAAAATCAAAACTGGTACAAGTGATTTGTCCTTTGTGACTATATATATTTCCTGTTATATTAATCTTAGTTTTAAACACTGTGTAAACCTTTAATTTTCACCTTGAATAACAAGCAAACAAGCGAATATCGGCCGTTAAACCAAACAAATGCCAATTCATTTCCATACACATGTATTTATATTTCAGCTGGCAGTTATAATTTGTTTACATTATAGTACACATGTATAATTGGCATGAAATTAAAGATGGAATTTAATTTACAAAAACAAAATCTTAAAGTGAGGTAATTTTAACGAGCCAACGTATTTAGCCATTGAAAAACGCTCTAAAATAGCGGAGATAGACTAATAAATTCACGACTGCATGACGTCGCAATTTAAACATATTGGTTTAAACGTATTTATTTTAGCTCGACTGCAAAACAAGTTCTCACAACTTATATCAATTAATGTTGACAATTTAGAATATTTAACTACATAAGTTTACGTTTCCAGCGCCATTACTTCACGATTTTAACATTACAAAAACGTGATAGCAACTGTATTAATTTATTTTCAAGATTTGAGCCCTACGCCCCGAGTCTTACGATCTGGCGTTTTCAGATACATGATTGTTCAATTTCAACTTTACAATACAACTTCATAAATTTACTAAATCAAATTACTGAATTTGATTTTCTTGAATTCACTTTTTCATCTTTACGAGAACTTGAATTTAATTTGTTAAGTTGAAGAATGTGAATTTGTGTATAATTGGATTTTAAATCATTCAATTATGAAGTTGAAATGTGATAACGTGAATTCGAACATTGGAAATCGCGAATAAGGTTGACATCGTAGATTCATGAAGTTGAAATTTTGGAAACTCGAAAACATGGTGAAGTTGAATATTAAAAGCGTGGATTCTTTTAGCTTAAATATTAACTGCATGTTTAATTTGTGAATATATATGGGAAGTTTCGATGTCTTCACTGGGCTTTCGTAAATATGTTATACGTTTAAAGTACTGTTGTAATATGTTTAATGCTTGAATACATTTCAAATCACCAAACACTAAATTATTATTTATTTTCACAGGTATAATTTAAGTTATTTTTTCTTATTCTTGCAAGGAAAAAACAGTTTTTGAGTTATAAGCGATTTTTTTCTTTTTTCGACCATATCAATCCGAATATTTTCGCGTCTTAAAATAACATTTAGAATCGCTATAAAAGGAGTCATTGATGCATACCGTATCTATTCAAACTACAACTTTAAACGAGGAAGTTTTAATCAGATTTATTTTGTAGTGAATAATCGGGTAGTTATATACATCTATTATATATTTTGTTCGTTTTAGGGATTTTAAGTGATATTTCTTAACTTCTTATGCGCTTTTCTAAACAGGAATGACGGATAACAGTATTGTTATATTTGTTTCAGTAAAATTATGCAAGACTCTTTGCTACCTTAATACACTGTAACTTAATTTTATAATACATTCGACATGTTTATTAAATTTTTCTTTTATAGTGCATCTTAAACTTCTAATACATGTGACACATCATTAGTACTGAGCTTGGAGATACGTATAACCACAGAAATGAAGGTTTATAAAACTAGCATCGTTTAGTCATGGTTAAAGCGTAACATATATGAGCGAAACGCCTATGCGTTGATCACATTATTATCGGTATATATATATTATTCTCGTTCATAGATTGGTCTTCATATTTGAATACGGAATAATGTTGTCTCAGGAAACGTCAGCATTCATACTAATATTGCTCGTTGATATGGTATTTACTCGTAAGTGTTTATACTTCATGACTATTTGTACTTAAAGAATACTAATGTGTCAATTTTAGGTACACCATGTTTTTTTTTTAATTTTAACCTTAATGTTTCTAAAAAAATGACATTATATTTTATCCTTTTAAATTTTATTTGATTTTCTTGTGGTCACATTTAAATGTTTTATATATACGTAATATGTATGAAATCTGACTTAGCATATTTATTTTCCTTTACTTTATATATTCCGAAATATAAATGAATATATATAAGTACAAATTTATAAATATGATAAAATACCTATTTACAGAATGTTCTGTTGGCTGCAAATTATGTTCTGGTTCAAATTGCACAAGTTGTGAATCATCTTACTTTTTAACAAATGGCTTCTGTTCACCATGTGCCGAAGATTGTGAAAACTGTAACAGCTGGGACGACTGTACTTTATGTAAGCCAAATAAATATGGTTTACACGCAAAATGTACTTTCAACTGTGGTGGTTATTGTCTAAATAGTGAATGCGATGATAATACTGGATATTGTACTCAATGTAAACCTGGTTTCTATGGACTTCAATGTCAGCTGAACTGTAGTTTATGTGCCAATGAACGTTGTGACTTACGTAAATGTTCGAGTGGTTGTAGAGCTGGATATTATGAATATAAAACTGGTGTCGATACAATATGTCAAAGTTGTCCTTCAAATTGTAAACATTGTACGGATGGTAAAACATGTTATATTTGCAATAATGGTTTTCACCTCTATAAGTTAAATGACAACGTTCACTGTGTGTCATGCTTGCAAGAAACGCAGTGTCCGGATTGTATGATTCAAGGTTGTAACCAGTATCAAATACACAATGATTCGTTAGTCTGCGCTGATTGCCCAAAAGGACAAATATTTAATGGTAAAACATGCGTATCACAAACATCATTGTGCCCAGAAAAATGTTCTACGTATTGTGATAGTAATGGAATATGTCAAGGAGAATGTAAAGAGGGCTGGACTGGTGAGAAATGTTCCGAAATATGTGAAAGCAAATGTTTAAAGTGCTCAAAAGATAACGGAAATAGTTGTCTAACGTGTGTTGGTAATTTTTACTCAACCGATTGCAGTATAGCCTGTAGCCCGTCATGTAAAGTAATAAGTGGTAAACATACATGTGGACATGCAGACGGATATTGTCTAAACGGATGTAACCAAACATTTTGGGGCGATACTTGTGAGCAACCTTGTCCTGGTGGATGTAAAGATCTTAAATGTGATAGAAACAACGGTGCATGTACAGAAGGGTGTAAGGATGGACTGACCGGAGATAAATGTACTCAAACTATCACAATCGGTAAACAATCTGCATACGATGACTATCATCAATTAATTTCAAAATAATTAATTTATAAGTAACTCACATTGTTTAAATCAAATTCATAAATATTGCATATATATAATTATTCGCCCTTATTATGGTGGCGTAAAAGGGATATTGAAATTACTATATTTGCCTTCTTTGCACGTGTTAGTAATATTATGAACGTTGGTAAATATTACGTGCACACGAAGTAGTTAATACTTTTGATGGTTTTTACTCGTGTAAAGTAACAATATGCATATGATATAACACGCACTAATGACTACTAACTTATTCTCACTCAAACATAGATATATAGTAATTATGTTTCGCCATTTACTTGCATTATGGTAGCATATAAGAGATATTGATCAGTGATCATTCTAGTCATTTTAGTTGGCCAGCTCAGGAATCGAACCCTCAATGTTGAGATAACGTTGTAACCGATTAATCTGCGCGAGCTGACTTGATATAGACGAATGTTTGTGCAGTTTACAATCATTAGACTATAGTTAGGGTTATGTCTATTACACGTCAATGTAATATCTACAGAAACATCAGTGACAACAACAACAACAACAACATCAGCCGAACCTGAAACACAACAACAATCATGTGCACGGTGTGAAGATAAAGTTAATAATTTTGCCATTATATATTTCTCTGGATTCGGATCTTGTGTTGCCATAGAAGTATTTGCTCTATTGTTATACCTTATAAGACGAAGGTGAATGTTTATTTACAAATTTTATACTATACAACATGCTTGTCTTGAAGGCATGTTTACTGATGAATTTAATGAAAACAATAATAATAATAATAATAATAATAATAATAATAATAATAATAATAATAATAATAATAATAATTATAATGATAATAAAAATAATAATAAGCATAATGTAAATGATGTTCTTAATGATTAAATTGATACGTTTGTACTTTGAAGTTAATTGTGTCGGTTGATCACTGGTTTGCTTTTTACGTATTACTTTAAAATCGACTTATATAATAATGTATAATTGAATTATAAATTCTGTTATTTAATACAGGTATCTTGCAAGTAAAACGCCCACAGACAACAAACCAAACGCTGAGATTCCAACATATTATAACACTAGAACTGATTTCGGCGCTGTAAATGCTGAGTCAGCTGAAGTGACTAATAATTACGAGAGTTTGAGTAATAACAGGACCTCGGATAATGTATACAATGGTAATTGCAATGTGTTTACTTGATTTATCTTGAATTATGATAATTTTAAGTATTTTATGTCATTATTGTTGTTCATAATAATTATTTATTTATAATGATTATTTTTTTAATTAATTAATTATTTAATGGTATATTATGTTATGTATTTATTTATTTAATGAATTATGTATTCATTTATTTATCTATTTGTTTATTTAATTTTTGTTTATTTATTTATTTATTTATATCATATGTCTATTTAATTACTAGTAGTATTTGTTTATTTTCAGATCTCGGATTGACATTGTCATAGACGTAAGAGAAATGAGTTTTAATGATTAACTTGTGAAAACAACAGAATCAATTGTTACAGATAGACTGAATTTGTAGTTTCTGGGGTCATTGATGCATATTTTTACTACCCTAAAGGCTTTTACATGTATAATCACTTCGAAAACGGCTTATATTCACTATAAGCTAGTTGTATTAGGGGATGAAACTCTATTTCCTTCTAGCAATGTTTTAACATGTAAAATACGATTAATGTGCTTTTCAAAATTATTGTACCTTGTTATTCTTAATATAAAACGTTTTTTCTCGAATATTTTAATCCTGTATTTACAATATGAAATTTATACTTATATCTAATAACAGCACAGTTTACATTTTTTTTTATAATGTGTGCATATAACATGTATAACATTGCTCTTCAAAACTATATAATTTAATATACTAAAATTGTTTGTTGATAAAGTATTTGATCGTAAATACTTTTGTATGATAGTTCCCAATCAATTTATTCTGTTTACCTACAAATTAGACTGATAAAATTTGGACAGGTCTTATGCATTGAATGCTGCTAATCTTGATCACATGTTCGACATGTTTTAGTAATGATAATCTTACTTTTTATCAAATTTGTGTTTGTTCATTGTCTTATTTGGATTGTAAACATTGCTTCAATAACTGTATTTCATGTAAACAGAATGATATGGTATTCATGCAAGTTAAACTTTTACCTGTGATGATAATTGTCTAAATAAATATATAGAGGATCCTGTATATTGTTACCAACAAAAGCCTGTTTTCTATATGCTTATATTTACGTACATGCTTGCAAGTT
The DNA here is from genome assembly GCF_026571515.1 of Ruditapes philippinarum. NCBI lineage: Eukaryota > Metazoa > Mollusca > Bivalvia > Venerida > Veneridae > Ruditapes > Ruditapes philippinarum. The sequence continues at coordinate 81,297 of NW_026858342.1, read as the reverse complement.
GTAGATTTGGGTATTATCAGTATTAAAACGGTTAAAATCGGTATGTAAAATTTGTTCGTCAAAATTGCAATCATTGTTCGGATGTCAGAACATGCTAATTATGCAACGATAGTTTTCATAGTTTGATGGCAATGAAAACTGATTCCCTGAAGAAAAACGGCAAAAAGCCTATATATTTATGGAACTGAAAGTGCAAGTTACCGTCCCTGCGCCTGTAGAAAACAAAGACTCAAATGCTCAAGAGAAAATAAAAATATTTGTCTACATTGCAATGGTGACATTATTTTAGCAGAATGTAGTTAAGTTAGCCATCCATTATGTACAGAAAGGGACAATAAAAGAATATGTGGACATGCATATGGATAGTCTTAAAATGGGTGAATGCAAAGCTTCTGGGCGAAACCTAAAATAAGTTAGATATGTTAACGGAAACATGAATACATATACTGAAGGATGCAAAGATGGATATCTGGCAGATATATATTTTCAATATAATATAGGGGTTCGAGTATGTATATACCGGTTTCTATAAACACGTATATATTGGATATAATAATTATTGTAAAACAAACTTTTTCTTACGTAAAATATTGATTCAAAATGTTCATAGATTAATATAATTATAGGACCTGATAAGCATTATGAATAAATACTAGAAAGCGAGCATTGGTCTGTCAATAGAAAGACAACGCAACACAGTACATATCGATTAAACCCTAATTTGAAAAGACTATTCTGAACTTCTAAAAGTAATCTATAAAAAAATAATCGTGAACATTCTGTTAATAATGATCTCTAGTTCGTACATGTACCTTTACGTGATATAAACTATTTATTTATATTTATTATCACATCTATATCGTGCATAACTGACCTCTGTATCCTTTTACTAACAGTATGATTATATGTTTATTGTTATGTTGAGATGACTGAATTCATATATTTTAGAAGATAATAGTGATTGTCCAACAGTTGATACTGGAACATGATAAGGATACAATATAAACCTACCTCAAACATATGAAGACTGCCGAACTCCTTTTGTAAATGTTATATATGTTATAGGTAATTTCAGACGAATATTTTGATAATTAATTGCCCAAAATTGATAGCAATTATAGCAAAATATCAACTTATTTTGACTTTCACCTGTTCACTCTCTGTACTCTTACTTTACTAAATATATATGTTTGAAATTATGTTCAGAAATAATCATAATAAGTGTTACAAATGCTTTGTCTTTAAGGAATTTCCTGACTTTTTTAGTTTAAGCACACTGCTTTCCAGATTTAACCTGCAGTTTTCACCTAAATGCTGGAACAAGCAAAACGCTAATTTCGGCCGACAAATTAAACAAAATATAATAATAAATCATAAATAAAAATAAAGTATAACTATTCATTCACATTCCAGGTTACATGTAATGCATAAGAGTACACAAATTGCCACTTTTTACATGTATATAAATCTCATTGTGAGGTATTTAAGACGTGCCAACATATGCAGCCATTGAAGACGTTCTAAAAGTGCTGCAATAGCGACATATTAACGTAAATGTAACGCTAATGAATTAACGATTTCAACATTATCATTTCGTCGTGAAATAAACACATTTACATTTATTTAAGCTTGATTGGGAAATAGCTTTTAACAATTTAGAATTATCCGTTTTTACATATTGAATGCATATATTATTGATATCAATATCATGCATTTACGTTTTTAATTGCCACTACTTCATTATTTCACTAAAATGTGATTTAACAGAATTTATTCAACTTCATTAATTTGAGCCTTGTGGGAATTTCGTGTTATGAAATTCAAGGATGTACAAATTTAACTTCAGAACTCACATTTTTGAATCCATAATATCGAATAAGTGAATTAACTAAACGAATTATTTACAAGTACTTGTATTCAAATTTGTTAAAATAGAGAGAAATAAAGAATCCCTAAAGATCGCATAAAACGACAAAATTGAAATGTTCGGCTCGGTTTGATTGAACCTGTTCGTTGGCGGTAATGGAAAGTGCAAGTTATCGCCTATGTCCCCCCCCCCCTAGTTAATACGGCGGTTATCATGAAACCTTCAATGTGACACTTTAGTGCCATTCCACGAAGAGCGGCGTATGGTCCCCAAGTAAAAGAGAAGTAAATACAATAGATTTTTGAAAGGGTTCAAAAGTTAAGTTGAAGATGTATATGTGTGTTGTTTTAGGTTGAAATGTTACAATAATGAAGTTGAAATTGTAATAACGTAAATTCGAACATTTAAAACTCGTTTATTAATGAGGTCGACATCGTCAATTCATGAAGTTGAAAGTTTGGAAACTCGAATTAATGATGAAGTTGAGTTCATGTTTCCTGAAATGAAAAGCGTGAATTCTAGCAGCTATATGGAGTTTAATTCTTGAATATGGGAAGTTTCAATGTAACCACCGGGCGTTCGTAATTATTTTATACATTTAAAAGTACTTAAATAATGTGTTTAATGCTTGAATACAATTAAAATCGTCCTAAAGTAGATTATTATTTACTTTCAAAGGTAAAGTGTAAGACTTTTTCTTATAGGTTCAAGAAAAAAATATATTTTTGAGTTACAAGCGATTTTAATCTTTTTTCGAGCGAATCAATCCGAATATATTCGCGTCTATAAATAACATTTAAAATCGCCATAAAGGGAGTCACTGCTGCATTCCGTAACTATTCAAATCACAATATTGAACGAGGAAGTTTTGAAAAGGTTTATTTGCTAGTGATTAATCGGGTAGTTATATATGTATCCGGGTTTAGTTCGTTTCAAAACTGTTAAGAGATATTTCTTAACTTCTTTTACTTTTTGAAACAGGCAAAACGGATATAATTATTGGGATTTTTCTTTTACTTTTGTTACTTGCTAATAACTGTTTTATAAATTTTATCATCATTCATGTTAAACTTGTTATACAAAGGACATACCAGAAGTATAACTTTGATTTTTGAGCAAAAAGATGCAACCAATTAAATAAAGAAGAATAATAAAACAGCATCGTTCTGTTAATATGCTAAACATAATTATGAATTCGAGAGAATTCCCATAGCTTATTCACATTATTATCGATATGTATATTATTCTCATTTTCAAGACTGCTTTGCACATATGAATACGAGATAATGTTGTCAAAGGAAACGTCAGTATTTATACTAGTACATGTACTGTTTGTTGATATGGTTTTTACTGGTAATTTCTTTACTAAATGATAATATGTCGTTTAAGAATACAAATGTGTGATTTCTTCTTACAACATGTTTCTTAAATTTCATAAAATTAATGCAGATATAATTTTTTTTACAAATTGTCGCCTGTTCTTAGCATCTTCTTTCGGGCATTATGGCTTTAACGCACCCACTACTTTTCGTGACCGAATGCAAATTTTGCGACAACGGGTCTTACTTTATTTGAATTGTACTTGCCGATTCAATAAACACATTGTAAACTAATTGTTTCTTAGCATTTTCAATGCTCAGTTTGTTTTCAATCAAGTCATGGTTCAATCAACATTGTCTGACAGGGTCTTTCGTCAACTTCAGGTATCACGAAAAATAAAATATTGTCCCGCATACTTTTATAGAAAGACTAATTTTTAAACTATTTTTTTATAAAGAAAATACATAAAATATAAATAAATAAATAAATAAATTAATTAATTAATAAATTAATATATAAATTTATAATTTAATAGCGTCATTACTATTTCTTGAACTTTATTCGTCTTTAATTAATACTTTGAACATGTAGATTTATTGAATACATGAAATCTTACTACTTACTTTTATGCAGAGACTATCCTCTTATATAACACATTTCCTATATATCTTTCGCAGATCCATGTATGAAATAAGGAAAAGGGATATACTATAAAATTGTCGTCAATTGGACCTTATAATTTAAATCTTCTTTTCATAATTGACATATCTTGAACAGCCATACAAACCATCACGTAATGCAAGTGTATGGAAATGATTTGCTTAATAAGAATAATATTGATGCCTTTTTTAAATTTCTTCTTTTTCAAAAGTTAATGTCGATTTCCATGTGCTGCTTTATATTTGTTTTCGTCTTAATCTTTGTTATTGCTCATGCGTATAGTTTTTAAACATGTTTTCGTGTATACCTTATAATGCTTAAAGGAAAGACAGTTTATAATGCTGCTGTAACTTGATGTCCAAGACTTCACAGTTATTCCAGAAATTTATGCTGTTTTCAGGTATGAAAAAATGATATAAAAAATGATATAAAATCGATTATTTAACAACTTTTTTCAATAAGTAGAATATGTAAGGCAACTTGTCACAAAAAAATGCTCACCAAATGTGACAGACTTTAAAATTGCTTTGACTCAAAAATATACACCTTATTGTCAATGTAATAGATGTTAAACTTCTTAACAGGATTAAATATGAAGGCTTTTACTGCTCTAGATCTCGGTTATTCATTGATAACACATATTGGCAAGCAGAAGAGATCTTATATATGAAATATATATACGGAATATTTGACACAAAAAGATCATTTTAATGAAAAAAAATAAAACAGAGGATACTTAAAGTGAGCAAGTTCAAAACGTTACTGTTTTCTTATTTAAAAACAATGTGAAAATGAATAAAAAAAGGTGTTGCACTTTTCTCATATTCAGCTATATAGATATTGAATAGAAAACACTAAAGAGTATTACTGTTCTTGATTTTATCAAATTATATTTTCTTTCTTCTTGTTTATATTTCATGAAGTGACAGTAACGGAAGTTAAACATTCAGATATTTTCTGTCAAACATTTTATATTTTCCTCAAATAACTTGTCCTTAATGTATATGCGGGAAGTTGCGAAAATATTAGGCAGCATGATTGTGCACAATTTAAAATATCAACAACATCCTACGGCCTACGCATACAAGCTGGGAAGAAGCCTTCCCAGAAACAAGGCAATGCTTGTTAGACTGGTACATTTTTCAATGTTAAGGCTTATGATAAAAGTACAAATGTTGCTGCAATACAGCAATTGAGACGCTCCGCGCATAAAATGCGCTCATTACAGATACCTTACCAAATAATTCCTACGCACATGTCATGTTCTATTCAGATTATGTACAATTGTACATTATTCCGGATGTTTTGTTGATCGTTTTTTGCATAATTATACTTATTGTACGCACTTTCGATGAGAGAGGGGCCAGATATCAAATTTAAAAAATGCTTTCACTGATTCCTACTTTAAGGAAAGTTATTCCAATAAAACAAGGCTTACAAGACTTATGAATGTAATGTGATATGACAGTAGTGAAACATTGTTCTATTTGCGTCACTATTGTAGTCAGTAATATAAGATGATAAAAATATCAAAGCATGTACATTTTCTTTTTCACCTTTAATGCTACTCATTTTTCTAGGAATAGCAACAACAAATCATGGTAAGAAATATAACAATCCATATGGAAATAAGCCAAAACGAAAACTTTCATCGACTTTCAAAATGTCCTTAACATGTTTCGTGGCAAATGGTATACCATGATATAACAAGAAAAGCATTGATGCAAAACATCAAGGGACGTCCAAGCAAGAAATGCAGCAAATGACGATGAACTAGTAGACCTCTGATGACCAGTTATTCTTATACGTTTGTCAACGGTTAATTGGATTTAAGCAGAATTGTATATTAGATAAATGGGCGGACGAAAGACATTGTTCATCATGAACTGTGGTAGACTAGCTTGCTAGAGATTAGAATATTAAAAGTATTTTCTTTGGAACATACAAAACAGTAGTAAAAAAATATAAAGTCTGTTTTTTAATTATCATAATTGTAACAACTATACAGACAGTATATAAAATAGTAATAAAAGGGACTAATATAGTTATATATTACATGCATTTTTTCATATCAAATTAAAAATTAAAAGAAAATGGTTTCTATAAATACCTGTAACTTAAAATACAGTAGTTATATTTCAAGTCCCAGTTAAAAACTGAAAGAAGAACTCACACTGCAATGAAATTTTTGGGTGAATTTCAAAAAGGCCAAATTCAGGACTTTTTGTTATACACCTTATATGGTGAAACATTATTTATCAATATTATAGAAGACTGTTACCTGAATTTTAGACAGGTGAGGGCAACTTACATTATGTTCGTGGAATCAAAGATATATATAAAAGCTACTTGACATTTGTGATAAATAAAGGGCTATTATTAATTGATTTATTGGAGATCAATGTACTATTTTGTTGAATTGCTTCAAAATCCTCGTCTGGCCTACCAGTATGTTTACATTTCTACCAATAAACCAATGACACCTTATGTTAAAACTGCAGACGAAAGTTTCTGTTATTAAGATATTATGAAAAATATAATATTTATAATCTATAAAGGGTGCAAGTTATTGTTGAATATGTTTGCATTTCATTTCCTGCAAAATTCTCCAGTTCGTTATTTATTACCATAGCGCGATTTCGTTTAGTTACTTCAACTACTTCTACGAGTATCACTAGATTTTCGGACTTCCATAATGTTATGCTATGTCATCTTTTTATAGCTTGATATTCGAATTCATGTTAATACATAACCCACTGTGTACAACAAAATATTAAGTAATTTCTTGTAGAAAATACAAATGTAAGAAATAAATTATCGAATTTAAGTTTATTTTTTGCTTTGTCTTTTATGTTCCCAGCGGCTGAATTCCGTTCTCATTCATAAATATGACATGCTGCGAATCACTGAAGGGGAAACCAATATATGACTTTATATAATAGAAATCGGAAGGAATTCTTGAATCCAAATTTATTTTTATCTGTAAATCGAAATGAATAATTGATAAAAATCGGATCCATAGACAGAAAAATAGTAAACACAAATAGCTCCATAAATACAGCAATAAGAAAGAAATTCAAATAAAGGATCATTTGTAACAAAAAACTTGTTTCAAATGTTAATTATTTAGAGATCGCTGTTTAGCAAATATTGACATTGGCTTGAGAAATGGACCTTAGTTAAAATTGTTGTTATGTTTTTTTAAACTGTATTCAAAGAGTGATAAAATTTTATTAAACTAAATAAAAACTGAACAAAAAGATAGGTATGAATACAATATATAGTTATATCTGATAACATCCTATAATTAATCTCACATTTTAGATCTGTATCTTTATCTTTCTTTTATAATGTAAGATTATAATGTGTATAACCATGGGATAGTGATGTTCTTAAAAACGACAACATTTGTACTAGCAATGTTTGTTGATAAATATTTGCTTGTAAGTATTATCACGTAATACTTCATTTTAAATTTTTACAGTTTAAGTATAAAATTTAATTCATGATGAAGTTAAATTCATGATTCATGCAATTAAAAAGCGTAATATTTTTTAGTTTAAATCTTGAATTCATGAAGATTAATTCGTGTATATTGGAACTTTCAATGTTACCAACTTTCGTAAGTATGTTTTACATAATTTTAATGATTTTCGATTTGTTCTTCTAATTGCAAAGAAGATAATAGCGTTCATGAATTAAATACGAGTTTGTTCTTTTTGGACCGTATCAATCCGAATATCTAACATTAAACTTTAAAATGAAGTCCCTGGTGCATACCATTCCTATTCAAATTACAAAGTAGAAAGAGGAAGTTTTGAACCGTTGTATTTTGAAATTTGCATTTACTCTGTAATCTCATATGTCTTTTGATTTGAGATAATATAGTATTGTTCTGTTCTGTTCTGGTAGCAATTTATCAGGTATTTATGAAAGGTATTTATATATTATATCTTTTCAGTGTTGTTGTGAATGATTAGTGATATTTCTTAATTTCTTAATTTTTGCTTTTTTAAACAGGAATAACGGACATTGTAGTAATTCTTTCAATATAATCATGAGTATCGCTTTTTGTTGTTTAAGTTAAATTGTACCTTTTAATCTCTGTATGACACCTTCGATCGATATGTCTAGCATATTTTGTTGTAATGAATACAATTCGCTAATACAAAATACATACCTTGAGTACCATTTTGGTTTTTAAGCTAAATATATAATATAACAAAGGGAAGAAGAATTTAAGCAGCATCGTTTAGTTATGCTATAACATAGATATTCCTTTAAGTTTATCACAATATTATCTATATATAGAATTCTCACTTTTAGATTTGCATAAAGAAATACGGAATAATGTTGCTTAAGGAAACGTCAGCACTTATACTACTATTTATTGTGGATATGGTATTTACTGGTAAGACATTTTACTTCAATTGATAATTTGTACTTCAAGGATACAAATGTGTGAATTTCTGTTAAAACACGCTTTTTTGTGAATGCATCTATAAAGTGATAAAAAGTTGACATTTTAATTTCATTTTATTATTAACCCTAATTTTTTATTTCATGAATTGTTTTATTGTTTGGTTAAGTTAAATAATTATATATTTTTTTATAAAAAACCTGACTTATCATATATGTGGTTCTTTTCATTGTAATTGTGGAAATATACATGTATATAAGAGGAATATGTTAATTGCCAAACATATTCATATTTGCAGAATGTAAGGTTGGCTGCAAATCATGCTCTGGCTCCACATGCACAAGTTGCGAATCATCTTACTATTTAACAAATGGTCTCTGTTTACCATGTCCTCCAGACTGTGAAACATGTAACAGCTACGATGACTGTACTTTATGTAAACCAAGCAAATTTGGTTTACACTCAGGATGTACTTTCACCTGTGAAAGTAATTGTCTAAATAATGAATGTCAAGATGATACGGGAATTTGTATACAATGTAAACTTGGTTTGTATGGACACCAATGTCACCATAATTGTAGTGTATGTGAAAACGAACGTTGTGATTTACTTACCTGTTTGAGTGGTTGTAGAGAGGGATATTATGAGTATAAAACCGGTGTCGAAGTAATATGTCTAACCTGTCCATCAAATTGTAAACATTGCACAAATGGAAAAACATGTAATATTTGCAATAACGGTTTTCACCTCTTTAAGTTTTATGACAACGTTCACTGTGTTTCATGTTTGCAAGAAACGCAATGTCCGAACTGTATTATTCAAGGTTGTAACGAGTGTCAAATACACAATAATTCGTTAGTATGTGCTGATTGTCCAGAAGGACAAATATTCAATGGTAACACATGTGGATCACACATATTATTGTGCTCACAAGAATGTTCAACGTATTGTGATAGTTCTGGAATATGTCAAGGAGAATGTAATGAGGGTTGGACTGGTGAGAAATGTTCCAAAAAATGTAACAGCAAATGTTTAAAATGCTTAACAGATGACGGAAATAATTGTTTAATGTGTAAAGGTAATTTTTACTCAACCGATTGCAGTTTAGCCTGCAATCCGGCATGCTTAGAAATAAGTGGTAAACATACATGTGACAAGGCAGACGGCTATTGTTCAAACGGATGTAACCAAACCTTTTGGGGCGAAACCTGCGAGAAACCTTGTCCTGGTGGATGTAAAGATCTTAAATGTGATAGAAACAACGGTACATGTACGGATGGATGTAAGAATGGATTGACTGGAGATAAATGTACTCAAACTATCACAATCGGTAAACAATGTGCATATAATTACTGCTAGGAATTCATTTCAAAATAATTAATTTATATGTAACTCCTATGGTTTTAAATCAAATTCATAATTACCATAAATATCAATTATTCATAATTATTTGCTCTTATTATGGTGGCGTAAAGGGGATATTTAAATAATAAATTTTGGCCTTGTTTATACGCGTTAGAATTACTTTGAACATCGGTAACTATAACGTGCACATGTTGTAGTTTATACGTTTTAACTCGTGTTAAGTATCAAAATGATATAATGCCGAATAATACTCATTCTCACTGAATAAAATTCATAAAATATATTACGTTGGCATTTAAAAGATATTGATCCGAAAGACTATTTAAGCCATTTTAGTTGGCCGACCCGGGAATCTGACCCTCAATGTTGAGATTACAAATTTCGCGCTCTTAAAGATTAAGCTTTGCGAGCTGGCTTGACATAGATGACTGTTTTTGCATTTAATGACGAACTTATTGTTCCAGTAATCATTAGACTAAAGTTAGGGTAATATCTATTACACGTCAATGTTATATCTACAGAAACATCGGTGACAACAACAACAACAACAACAACAACAACAACAACAACAACAAAGTCAGCCGAATTTGTATCACAACAACAAACATTTGTGCATCATGACAATAAAGATAGTAATTTTACCGTTGGTTATTTCTCTGGATTCGGATCTTTTGCTGCCATTGTAGTATTTGCTGTATTATTTTACCTAATTAGAAGAAGGTGAATGTATTCACGAAATTAATACTATACAAGATTTTCTTCTTTATGTAAAACAAATTATCTTATTTAATGAACTTATATAATAATGATAATAAGCATAATGTTATTGTCGCAATTTAATTATCATTTAATTGTTGTGTTTGTACTATCAAGTTAATTATGTCGGTTGTTACTTATTTGGATTTTACCTATTACTTAAAATACACATTATACGTAAAAATGCTTAATAATATTATAAATTCTATAATTCTTTAAATACAGGTATCTGGCAAGTAAAATGCTCCAAGATAACAGACGTAACGTTGAGATTCCAACATATTATAACACTAGAACTGATTTCGGAGCTGTACATGCTGAGTCAGCCGATGTGACTAATAATTACGAGAGTTTGAGTGATAACAGGACCATGGATAATGTATACAATGGTAATTAAAATGTGTTTACTTGATTTACCTAGACTTATGACAATTTTAAGTACTTGATGCCATTTTTGTTGTTCATAATTATTTATTTATTATGATTAATTAATTACTTAATTAGTTACTAAATCATTTGAATTGATTTATTCATTAATTAACTAACTAATTAATTAATTAAGTATTTTAATTTTAATTTTGTTAAAATTTAATAAAATATTTTAATTTAATTAATGAATTATTTTAAAAATTTAAATTTTAATAATTTTAATTTAAATTTAAAATATTATAATTTTTTTTAACTTATTATTAACTTATCTATTTATTCATTTATTTATGTTTTATTTATTTGCCTATTTATTTATTTGTTTATTTTCAGATCTAGAAACAACATTGTCATAGACGTAAGAGAAATTAGTCTTACTTATTGAAACTTCAACATGAACATTTAGACTGTATTAGTTTTAGTGATTTACTAGTGAAAACAACAGAATGAATTGTTACAGTTATACTGAATTTGTTGTTTCTAAGGTCATTGATGCATATTATTATTATCCTTATATAATCATTTTTGAAACGGCTCATATTAATGATAAGCTAGTTGTATTAAGGAAAGAAACTCTTTTTCCTTCTAGCAATATTTTAACATGTAAAATACGACTAAAGTGTTTATCAAAATTATTTTTTCTTGAATATTTCAATCTTGTATTTGCAAAAAGCTTGACATACCTACCGTCCCATGTGATAACTCTTATCGATAAGCTAAATTCACAACACATATATGTAAATTTTACTACAGTATGGTAAAAGTAAGAAGCCAGCAAAATGTTCAGTTCTTTCATCTTTATTAAATCACACTTCATAAATTCTTTCAAATATAGAATGTGTAATTTTGTAAACGTTACTAATTAAGATCGCTGATCAATACAAGAAAGTATTATTTCGGTATTTTTGAGACAGATGTTATGGTTACAGTCTTCCTAGATTTGTTTGACGGCTGTGTATTAATATATCAATACTATGGGCAATGCCATTTTACTAATCTAAGAAAGGATTTATCATTGAAACATAGTAAGCGTGACATATACTTTGAGTATATAAAAACAAAACTAATTTATATTTCATAATTTAGTTTAATTTCAATATAAAATGTATACTTTTATCTTATAACAGCTTATTATTGTGTACATATTTTACATTATTTGTTTTAAAATGTTTGATTTTAACATGTATAACAATGTTCTTGAAAACGGTATCAGTCATCCTAGCAGTGTTTGTTAATAAAGGATTTGATCGTAAATACTTCTGCATAATAGTACCCAATCAATTTTGACTGTTTACCTACAAATAAGAGTGATAAAAAGTGGACAAGTCTTTAACGTAAAATGCATCTTTACAGATTTTATATTACATTACGGAATAATAATATATAATGCTAACATTCGGCTGAAATACAAATATGACATTTGGTTGTATCGATATCTTTATTCTAAAACAATAGCAGTAAAACCTGCTATCATAGTATATTTTAAAACATATCACTTAAATGTATTTTGATTAAAGTTTGTATAATTGGTGTTAAAAATATTTTATTGGCTTTCAATCTTGATCACATGTTCATCATCTTTTAGTTATGATCATCTTACTTTTTATCAAAAGTGTTCGTTCATTGTGCTATATAGATTGTTAACATTGCTTAAATAACTGTATTTCATGTAAACAAAAATTATATGGTATTCATATAAGTTTAACTTTTACCACTGATGATAAATGTCTAAATAGTAAATATATAGAGGATCCGGTATATTGTTATCAATTCAAGCCTGGTTTCTATATGCTTATATGAAAGGTTGCAGATCTGGGTATTATCAGTATCAAACCGGTTAAAAACAGTATATAAAATTGGTTCGTCAAATTGCAATCAGTGCTCGAATGCCGGAATATGTTAATTATGCAATGATGGTTTTCATCTCTATTAATTCGATGGCAATGCAAACGGATCCCCTGAAAAAGAACGCCAAATAACCCGTTCATGTGTAGAACTGAAAATGCGAGTTACTGCCACTGTCCCCTTATGTAGAAAACAAAGAATAAACTGCTAAAGAAATTTAAAAAAATTTTGATCTCCTTTTGTTCGGGACAAGAAGTTTTTAATTTCCCCATCCTTTACAAAAGGGGATGGTAAAACAACACGGTTTTTTTTAAAAATTTTTAAAGGGGTGATACAAAGGCCCTGATCAAAACCGTCCCGAAATAGTGACAGAAAACCAAATGAATATTTTTAAAAGGTTTCAATGAGGTATCTTGCAAAAATATAAAAATTTTTAAAAGATACTACGGGTTCGAGAAATGTTTAAACCATTCCCTATAAACAATACATTTCTTTCCCTAAAATTACACTGTCAAAACGGAATGAGACAGTTTTTACGAAAAGGCAATTAGCCCCGGGGGATAGTCAAACCCCTTAGCTTTTTCCAAAAAAACAAAAACTAACCATTTGGTAAATATTTTTCAATTCTGTAGCGTAGATACGAGTACCCTATCTGCGTAGTTCGACGTCCTTATCCGAAATGTAACGGAAAAAGGCCGAGAAGTTAAAAAAAAAACATTTCAAAATATATATCTGCCAATAAAAATGTAAAATCAGTTTTCTAAAATGAAGCGACTCACGAAATCTGGTAAATAAAATGTTTAATTCAGACATAAAAGAGAAAAATTAGATAAAGAACTTTTTTTCAAATTGAGTTTATGTCGATACAGTTACACATCATTTCTTTGTTTTGTAGCAATCGGTCCTGTTAAAATAATACCACATGTATGAACTAAAGACTATCCCAACTTAACGAACTGGCGATTTAAACTTCATGATTTCACAATTTCATCATTTTAACAAATTGAAATAATAAATTTACGACTTTAAAAAACAACTACAAACCTTTAAGTTAATGTCTCCAACTTCATGAATTCACATTTGAACTTCACGATTCGAACCTAACGAGTTTGCGAATTAAACTACATGAATTTTAGCTTCACAGTTAATTGAATTCAATCATTATTTATTGGTTCAACTTTATGAATTCTTGAATTTAATTTGTATATTTGAAATATTCGAGAAGATACAATTATAATGAATTTTAATAAAGTCATGACGTTATAAGTTATAATTTATTAAGTAAATATTATGATGACGTAAATTGTAATTGAAATCGTAAAATTATGAAGTTAAATGACCCAGAGTTTTCGCCCGTATAAATGCTTTATAATACATATGCGTCTAAAAATAGCGCTTAGAAGCGCTTTATAGAGAGTCACTGAAGCATAATGTACCTTTTCAAAATTTTATATTTTATGCACAGCATTTAATGAGGAAGTTTTGAAAAAGGATTACTCAGATAGGTAAGCACACAACTATTGTTAGTTTTAAAAAAGTTAAATGATCAAAAAAATGTTGCCTTCTGAAGCAGGAAAAGCAGATATCAGTATTGTGTAAAAGAATATTTTGACTCTGTATCATTTTAACAATTCATAATTTTATAAGTCTCACTGATTTTGTTAAAGCTTTAAATTGTCTTATCACTCTATATCAGGGTACTCAAAATGTCTAAAACTGTTTTATTTTAAAGTTGTTCATTTCTTCTAAGACAAATGATAGAATATAAGTGTCATTTTGACTTTTAAGTTAAACCAAAAAGTAAAGATAAATAAACGCAACATCGTGTATTATTTATGCTCAAACGTTTACATCTAAACAAAGTTCAATAAGTTAATCACACCATTATCAATATGTTTACTATTCTGTTTCAGATTTAATTTCATAAATAAATACGGGATAATGTTTCCTAAGGAAACTTCAGTATTAGTACTATTACTGTTTGTTGATATGGTATTTGCTGGTAAGTAGTTCTAGTTCATTACCCAATTTTAAATGCCAAAAAATGGTTTTTTAATCCTTTTCATTCCCTTCTTAATTGTTTTTTAAAAATTTAAACAAAAAATTTTCTAAGGAAACCTGCATTTAAATAAAAATTTTTTTTTGGTTTTTTCCCTTTCCCATCAAAAAATCAAACAATTTAACTGTAAAATATATATTTTTTTATTTTTTTCTAAACCTTTTTTAATATTTGGAAAAACCCTTTACAATTGGGTTTGAAAATTAATTGATGCAGAGAAAAAAAACATTTGGGTTTTTTAATCCCAAACTTAAAAATTTTTATTTAAATTCCTTTTGGGTATTTTTAAATTTGTATAATTGGGCAGTCGATAAATTGTAGTAAATATTTTAACCCAAAAAAAAATAAGTATACAAATACTTATTATTTACAGAATGTTCTGTTGGCTGCCGATCATGCTTTGAATCAATCAACTTGCACAAGCTGTGAAGAATCTTACTTTTAACAAATGGCTTCTGTTCACAATGCCCCGAAAACTGTGAAAGCTGTAACAGCTGGGATGATTGTACTTTATGTAAGCCAAATAATTATGGTTTACATGCAAGATGTACTTTCAACTGTTATGGTAATTGTCTTAATAATGCTTGTCAAGATAATACTGGAAATTGTCTTCAATGTAAGCCTGGTTTCTATGGGCTTGTTTGTCAACACAATTGTAGTTTATGTAGAAATGAACGTTGTGATTTACGTACCTGCGTTACTGGTTGTAGAGATGGATATTATGAGTATAAAACCCGTGTCGAAAAACAACATGTCAAATATGTCCGTCAAATTGTAAACATTGTACAAATGGAAACACATGTAGTATTTGCAATAATGGTTTTCACCTCTTTAAGTTTAATGACAACGTTTTCTGTGTGTCATGTCAGCAAGAAACGCAATGTCCGGACTGTGTTATTCAAGGTTGTAATCAATGTCAAATACACAATGAATCGTTAGTCTGCGCTGATTGTCCAGAAGGACAAATATTCAATGGTACAACATGCGGATCACACACATCATTGTGCTCTAAAGAATGTTCTACGAATTGTGACAGTACTGGAATATGTCAAGGCGAATGTAATGAGGGCTGGACTGGTGAAAAGTGTTCCGAAAAATGTAACAATAAATGTTTAAAGTGCACAAAAGAGAACGAGAATAGTTGTCTACTGTGTAAAGGTAATTTTTACTCAACGGATTGCAGTTTAGCCTGCAACCCATCATGCATAGTAAAAAGTGGTCATCATACATGTGAACATGCAGAGGGATATTGTTTAAATGGATGCAACCAAACATATTGGGGCGACCTCTGTAATACACCCTGTCCTGTTGGATGTAAAGATCTTAAATGTGATAGAAACAATGGTACATGTACGGGTGGATGTAAGGATGGTCTAATAGGAGATAGATGTTCTAAAACCACCACAGTCGTTATACAAGGTGCATATGATTGCTGTTTTGAATTCATTTTAAATAAATCAAAAAAACTTATAAGTGAGACATTTTGAGTAAATATATTCATAATTAACACAAACATTAAATATTTTTAATTATATGTCCTTTCTAATATGGCATTAAATGTGATATTGGAAATACTATTTGTCTTGTTTATACGAGTAAGAATTACCTTCAAGTTTGAAGTTGGTAACTACGAGTATTACGTGTTCTTGTAGTTGTTTATACCATCGAAGATTTTAACTCGTGTAAGGAAACCTTAACACATGCACATATAATACTAACTAAATTACACTAAATCAAACTCATCATTAACATAGATTTTTGATGGTCATTACTTTTTGCAATTTGTTATAGTGGTATTTAAGGATACTGAAGATATTTTATCTGTCATGTGCGCATAAGTTAGTATTACACAATAATATGTTAAGGAGAATGTATTGATGACTAGACTGGCGCAAAATGTTCATCAACATGTTTAGACAGTTGCAAGATGTCCTCAAAAGAAAATGGAAATACTTGTTAACGGTCTAATTACCACTTTAAATCTTTCAAATGTAGTTATTTAAATGATTGTTCTTAGTCTTTTGTGTGTGTTAGAGTTTATTTTTACCGGTTACTCATTTCGGCGAGTCCTCAAGAAGATTATTAGTCATTTTGAATTCGGAGGATAGTGCAAGATACAGACACAGAAAGATGCCCTTATTGCAGAAGCTTCTCAATGTTCTTTAACGTGTTTAAGTACTCATAAACGCCACCTTGATTGATTTCATTTCTCATCCGAAAGACTGCTTAGTTAATTTTGTTTGGGCAACCCGGAAAACCAAACCTGAATGTCAAAAATACAAGTCAAACTCTCACTCGACTGTTTGTGCAGTTTATGACAAGAAAATTGTTCCAGTAATCAATAAAGCGTTGTTAGTGTAATTTTATTACAAGGTAATGTTATATCTGCAGAAATACTAGTGACAACAACAACAACAACAGCAGCAGCAACAACAACAGCAACAAGATCAGTCGAAACTGAAACACAACAACAATCACTTTTGCGACGTGACGATAAAGATAGTAATTTTACCGTTGGTTATTTTTCTGGATTCGGATCTTGTGCTGCCATAGTAGTATTTGCTGTATTGTTTTACCTTATAGACGAAGGTGAATGTATTCATAATTTAATAGTATACAAGATGTGTACATGTATTATAAATGTAAAACAAATTATCTTTACTGGTGAATTTAAATAACAATGATAATAAACATTATGTTATTTTTGATATTTAATTATAATCTAATTGTTATATTTGTACTATGTCGGTTGTTACTTGTTTGCGTTTTTACCTTATTCTTAAAACAAATTAAAATAATTGTAAGAATATGCAATACTATTTTATTTTTTATAATTTAATACAGGTATCTGGCAAGTAAAACTCCCCAAGATAACAGACGTAACGTTGAGATTCCAACATATTATAACACGAGAACTGATTTCAGAGCTGGAAATGCAGAATCAGCTGATGTGACTATTAATTACGAGAGTTTGATTAATCATACCGGAACAGATAATGTATACACTGGTAATTGATATATTGAGAATAACATGCTATTGTCGTTTGATGCCAATTTCATCAGGCGAGGCTGATATGGGCTAGAAAGGGGCGAGGCTTTTATCATGTAACACATAAAAACAATCAAATTTTAAAAATAATCTACTTTTTAATAGCGAATTTTTGAAGACTGGGGCATATTTAGTTCAAAAAAATAGTTCTTGAAAACAAATTCATCTGCCCCGAAAACTTGTTAATGGCGGCCATTTTTTTCTTTGGACACGAGATTATTTCCTTTGATAATATATACAACAAATCGAATAAAATAAGATTCTTACCATTAAACATTGATCCGAAAATATCCTTATGAATCACATAAACTTTACTGTACTTTTTTCCTTGACATGTCAAATTCAAAAGTTCACCATAATTTCAGTTTCAATCAAAGTCAAATTGGCAATCAAACACAAGCTATACAAACATGTGTCTTATTTTCTGAACGAAACAATTTGCTCATTTATTTAATAACAATTTGGCGAAACAAATTAAACATTAACAAGTTCTCCAAGAAAGTCGTCCTGTTTATAATATTATGACGTAAAGATCAATGATGTCATTTGAGAAATAAATTATGATGTCACTTCATTATGTTGGTGCTTAACTATTCGCTATCTAATTTGTTCTTATTGAAAACGAAATAATAAATATCACATCTTAATTCGAGAAAATTGAGATAAAATTGTAGAATTCAAAGGCTGATAAAAAGAATATATTGAAACAAGTCAATTGAAATGGGCTATTAACCTGATGTCAAAAATAATTATCAGGCAAGTGTTATCAGGCAGTTACCATAGCAGTTGCATGATAAATGTTTTATTTGATTTAAGTTATGATCAGTGTAAGACTTTGATTTCATTGTTGTCATAATTATTACTTGTTTATTATTATTAATTTTGTTATTCATTTATTTTCAGATCTAAGAACAACCTAGACGTAAGATTAATGGGTTTTAGAGACTGTATCTGTTGTAACTTTTAATTTTCAATACACATTTTATTGTGGTGACAAAAAAACAACGCTTTATTCTAAATCGCAAACATAAGCTTACGACAACGAAGTTGCAGTATTGTGCTTTTGTGCGTTAACACTATAAGCCTTTCATGTCCATTTTAGCTTATTCACATGCTGACTTCTCCTTCATGTTTATCGTAAGTGTTAAGTAAAATAAATTTGTTGATATTGATACGGATGAAAAACATTTCCTGGAAGCAAACATTGCAGGAATATTCAAAGATTGCGTCAAGGTATTGTTAATTGCCAATGTCTGTGTACTCTTAAAATCGGCAACGATAAAATATCATGAATTGCCTTCTATAACGGTTGAGATACAGGAAAGGATGTTCAAACCTGTGTACATAACGGATAAGAGATACATATTAGTGCTGCAGAATTAATGAGTTATGACCATTGAATAAAAAGCTTTTGGCCTGTTAACGTATTTTTGTCTTGTGCTACACAGAAGCTGCAACATGCTACAAAGAGGTCGTGACATATAGACGACATATTGTCGGACCACCCCTCAATACGACTGCTGCATTTGCTGCCGTCAGACACACATGCGATCATTGATCTCTCTTGTTCTGTGAATATTTCAATTTTATATTTAGAAAAAGGTTAATGATTTCATGGCAAACATTCTTATTGAACTATTTTATGATCAATCTATAGTTTGATTAGTTCAACAACACAGAAATAAATGTAAATGTAACTGCATTATTTAAAAGAATTAGGTAGCCAGCAATATATCAAAATGTTTCATCTGTGTAAAATCACATTACATTGGCAGTTTTTCATCAAACAACTTATGTTATAATCTTGTAAACATTACTCATTTCGCTGATAAATAAACGATATAATTATTTCGGTATTAATAATAATGAAACGGGTCATACCTATTCACTAGAACAAATGCATTTATTGTTCCAGCTTTGTAAGGGTGACATATATCAAACTTAAATACTAGTTTATAATGCAGAAACTCTAACATTTAGATTAGTTGCATACAGGTGACTGTTTAATTGTATCATCTAAAATAATCGTTGTTTTATTAATAACAAAACCAATTCATTTGCTATCGTTATGCCTTATTTCACAAAACACACACTGAATTATCAGATTGGTTAGGTTAAGAAAGTTTGTTATTGTTACTTGTAATATGTTTTCAACGGAGTATTTTAAACAATGCATTGTTAATATAAAAACATAATTTATTTCAATGTTACATGTTTTAGAACTCAATTAGCGTTATGCAACTATATTAAAATTCAGTATTTCTACAGATACATAGAAAACAATAATTATTATAAAAACAGAATTATTATCAGTAACGTAAGTCAGAAACGGTTGTGCTGTTTGTTTAAATCTGAATCATATTTAGAAAGAAAGAAATGTTTCATTGTAATAAGTGTAAAGTCTTTCATGACCCTTTAGAACTTATTGGTCGTAATAAAAATTTTAACCACAGATTTCCAAATCAAACCTAAAGTTTTAACCCTTTATGTTGACTGAAAGTTCGGAAAAGCACACAACGAGACATCGGCTAAAATCATCATTTTAACAATTTAATATCTACACGCAAGTCAGTTAAAATTTGTTTCTTTTTAGATATAATTTCCATCAACATTTTATCCATTTAAATCGAACTTAATGGTAATACTTACTTTTAATCATGAAGCATTATTGCTGTATACACTGTACGCAGCTTTGCTTTTAAGCTCCACCAAGTATCATTGCTATGTTGTACATTCGGTACATCAAGCCGAATTACACAATAATTTCACTTTTTCAAAATTACCGTGTACGCCTTGTAACGTTGAAATTTAAATATTGTACAAAAGTAACGCAGAATTGATTGTGCAATTATATTATAAAAACTGCGCACTGTTAACATTAAGTGAACCAATATATTAAAGTAAATCAAAGTGAAAGAAATAAATAAGCGCTCAAGGTGTTTGAGACATTATATATCCAACTAAATCTAAACTATTTTCATGAAACTGTTTTTCTTTTCAAGTTCATCCACGAGAATGACGAACTTGCAAGCATATTGAAATCGTCTTTCTTTTAATATATATTTCGTGGTTGTTTTTATGTTTGATATTCGGTACGCCTAAATGAAAGCATTTTGGAGGCTTAATGGGCCTTTAATGTTAGTTAAATTATTTATATTAAATTATGCACTTAATTATAAATCGTTCTGCTTTTTACTGTTTACGCTGCTATTAAGAGCAGTCAGTCCTCGTAAAGTTCCATTTTCATTGTCACTTTGTAAAGTATAAAATATGACGACTAGCAAATCCTTATACAGAAAATATGGAGCAGATTTTGGGTATTTACTTATCTTTTGAAACAAGAAATCCTTGTGAGCAACTGAAGAAATCCTAGTTAGCAACTGTTATTTCTATTTTTTAAGTTACTATCGAATTCATAGTATTATAAATCACACGCACTTGTTAAGACATTTCTGTAAACCCCATTGTTTAACTTGTTCTTTCTACATATTCTAAGTACTAATTCATTTATTATGCATCTTTTATGCAAACCCTTAAAATTCAAATACAACCTGACACATTTTATTTGACATCAAGCGTTCTCAATGCCGTCTTAGCGTACATAAATATATTCAACAAATTGTGCGCCAGGGCTTTTTGATATATCCGACGGCCGCCTTTTTATGTAATACCACTTTGCTCTAAAGAAAACTGCTGAGAAGTTGCGATACATTTTACATTGCAGGTTCTGTATATGATACAAAATATGTAGAAATTCATTGGTAAAGAAATAACTCAATCTTCCCGACCGTCCCTACAGTTTAACTGAATATTTTTATTATTTCCACATATATTCCTTTGCAATTTCGTTTTGAATAGAAATGGGCAAGTAAGTCGAAACTTCAGAAAACTTGCCAATAAATCTCAAATGAAGATTATTCAGTCAAACTAATGTTTTATTTTTGTCCGTTCTATATTGCACTGAACATTGTCATTGAACTACAAGTGAACATTTATGTATTAAATTGTTTTGTGAAGGAGTGTAATCAACGGGACTGTAAAATTGAAATATTTGTCAATGCTAGTGTAATAAAAAACAACAACTCCATCTTAACGACCTCACGATTTACACTTAACAACTTTGCCATTTTAACTTTACAAAAACGTTACGTAATACAGCTTAAGTACTTAATGCTTGAATATACATCAGGTAAAACATTGTTGCATAGGTATGATTTATATTTATACTTATTTTTGCAAGGAATTACAGCGTTCTTGTCCTTTCGTATACGTTTTTAAATTAGTGTCTATTACCTATCTATCAATTCGTCTATTTTTTGCGTCTAAAATAGCGCTTACAATTGCTATATAGGGAGTCACTGATGCATACTGTAACTATTCAAATCTTTATACAATGCTTATAAAGAGGAAGTTTGGAACAAATGTTTGCAATGATAAATCGTGTAGTTATATATCCGTAATAAAGGAAAAGTTAAGTGAAATTTCTTCATTTCGTTCGTTTTCTCAAACAGGAAAATAGGATATCAAGAATGTAAGAAAATAATTACACATATATCACTAATAACTGATATATAATTTCCCTCTACTTTTTTGTTTCAGCTTAAAAGTGCATAAATATTCTATATTACACATTCGAACTGTCTGAAAACTGATTTACTGTAATGCATATAATGATCCAAATATGAAAAACATTTTTTATTAGTTACACTCCATGTTTAAGCTAAAGAATAACCAGAATGTGAAAGGTAATCAAAAGGGCAATTCCGTTTAGTTTTGCTTACTTATAACAGGCACAAATGGAAAAAAAATCCCTTTGTAGGCCATATAATTATCGAAATGTTTATTTTTCTTATTTTTAGCTCGCAGTGCATTTATGAATATGAAAACATGTTGTCTCAGGAAACGTCAGCATTAGTACTAGTACTGTTTGTTGATATGGTATTTGCAGGTAAGTTTTTTTACTGCAACAAAATGTGTACTGTTAGAACAAAACTGGGAGAATTTCAGTTAAAATAGGTTTGTTTTGACTTCTTTAGCGTGACTAAATAATATTATAAGGAACTGATGTGCTAATGTTTCAATTCAGTTCCGGAGAAATATTGACATTTTAGTTTTTATGCGGTCTGTGTACTAAGTATTTCTAATAAATTCTCATTAAGCATATTTATGATTTACATTGAATATTTTGAAATAAATTAAATAAAAAATATGTACACATGCAAAACTATAAATATTTACAGAATGTTCAGTTGGCTGCCAATCATGCTCTGGTTCAACTTGCACAAGTTGTGAATCATCTTTCTTTTTGATAAATGGCATCTGTTCACCTTGTCCCGAAAATTGTGAAAGTTGTAACAGCTGGGATGATTGTACTTTATGTAAGCCAACTTATTTTGGTTTGCACGCAAGATGTATTTTCAGCTGTGATGGTAATTGTCTAAACAGTGAATGCGCTGATGATACGGGATATTGTACGCAATGTAAACCTGGTTTCTATGGACTTGGTTGTCAACACAATTGTAGTTTTTGTAAAAATGAACGTTGCGATTTACATATTTGCTCGAGTGGTTGTAGAGATGGATATTTAGAGTATACAAGCGATCTCGAAACAATATGCCAACATTGTCCTACAAATTGTAAACATTGTACGGATGGGACCACGTGTAATATTTGCAACGATGGTTTCCACCTCTATTAGTTTAGCAACTATGTTCACTGTGTGCCATGTTTGCAAGAAACGCAATGTCCAGACTGTGTTATTCAAGGTTGTAATCAGTGTCAAATACACAACGATTCGTTAGTATGTGCTGATTGTCCAGAAGGACAAATATTCAATGGTAAAACATGCGTATCACACACATCATTGTGCTCACAAGAATGTTCTACGTCTTGTGATAGTACTGGAATATGTCAAGGAGAATGTAATGACGGCTGGACTGGTGAAAAATGTTCAGCAAGATGTAATAGTCAATGTTTATAGTGCTCAAAGGATAACGGAAATATTTGTCTACTGTGTGTTGGTAATTTTTACTCAACCGATTGCAGTTTAGCCTGCAACCCGGCATGCACTGTACAAAGTGGTAAACATACATGTGCACATACCGGCGGATATTGTTAAAACGGATGTTATGAAACATTTTGGGGCGATACCTGTGAGCAACCTTGTCCTGGTGGATGTAAGGATCTTAAATGTGATAGGAACAACGGTACATGTACAGATGGCTGTGATGATGGAGTGACTGGGGATAACTGTACTCAAGCTCTCACAATCGGTAAACAATGCGCATATGATAACTGCTAGGAACTTGTTACAAACTTATAAATTAATAACTTATTCCTATGAATTAAATTAAATTATAATTATAGCAATTGAACATCTATAAACATTCGTCCCTACGTATGGTTGCATAAAAGGCATATTAGAAGTACTTTATTTACCTCGTTTACATGTGTTATTACACTTTGGACGTTGGTAACTATTACGTGCACACGTATTAGTTTATACGTTTGAACGTTTAACTCGTTTAAAGTAACAATAAGATATAATGCGCATATAATACTAACTTATTCTCACTGAACTATATTCATAGTTAACAAAGATATATAGTGATTATTTCCCTCATTGTTTCGTATTTCGTTTGGATTTAAAATATTTTGATCCGAAAGACTGTTTTAGTAATTTTAGTTGGCAAGCTCTGGAATCGACCCTTCATTGTCGGGATTACGAGTCTCGAGCTAAATCCGGTTGATCTAAAACAAATTTGGTCTGATCTTAGACGACTGTTTGTGCCGTTTATGACAAGAATATTAGAACATTGTAATGGTAGTATTTAATACACGTCAATGTTACATCTACAGAAAGATCAGTGACGACAATAACGTCAGCCGAAACTGTAACACAACAACAATCATTTGTCCAACGTGACGATACTATTTTTAGCATTGGTTGTTATATCTCTGGATTCGGCTCTTGTGCTGCCATAGTAGTATTTGCTGTATTGTTTTACCTTATTAGACAAAGGTTAATGTATTCTCTAATTAAATACTTTACAAGATGTTTGTTATTAATGTAAAACAAATTCTATTTACAGATGAGAGAAATAGTAATAATAATAATTTTGATAATAATGAATCAATCATGGTGTTATTGTCGCCTTTTGTTTATTATCGTATTGACATGTTTGTATTTTCAAGTTCATTTTGTCGGTTGTTACCTATTACGAAAAATTTACTTGTATAATGCTTTTATAAATTCTACGCTTTAACACAGGTATCTTGCACGTAAAACACCCCAAGACAACATACCAAACATTGAGAATCCAACATACTATAACACTAAAACTGATTTCGGCGCTGTTAATACTGAGTCAGCTGAAGTGACTAATAATTACGAGAGTTTGAGTAATAACAGAACCACGGATAATGTATACAATGGTAATTGTAATGTGTTTACTTGATTTACCTAGAATTATGGTAATTTTAGGTATTTCATGTCATTATTTTTGTTAATAATTATTATTTATTTATAATGATTATTTTTTAATTAAATAATTAGTTCATTAATTAATTTATGTTATATTATGTAATGTGACTTATTTTTTATGTATTTATTTACTTATTTATTTGTTTACTTTTCTATCTATTTATTTGTTTATTTTCAGAACTCGGAACAACATTGTCATAGACGTAATGGAAATTAGTTTAAGTTGTTTACTAGTGAAAGAAACAGAATGAACTATTACTGTACTTGTTGTTCCTGGGTTGATTGATGCATATTATAACTATCCTTATATAAT
This sequence comes from Ruditapes philippinarum, assembly GCF_026571515.1. Classification (NCBI taxonomy): domain Eukaryota; kingdom Metazoa; phylum Mollusca; class Bivalvia; order Venerida; family Veneridae; genus Ruditapes; species Ruditapes philippinarum. The sequence goes on along the minus strand of NW_026858342.1, from coordinate 55,734 downwards.
CAATTTTAAAACGTCTAATATTCATAAAAAGCTAGTTGTATTAGGGAATGAAACCCTATTTCCTTCTAGCAATTTTTTAACATGTAAAATACGACTAATGTGTTTTTCAAAATTATTGTACCTTGTTATTCTTCATAAACGTTTTTTCTCGAATATTTTAATCCTGTATTTACAATATGAAATTTATACTTATATCTAATAACAGCACATTTTACATTATTTTTTATTATAATGTGTGCATATAACATGTATAACATTGTTCTTCAAAACTATATAATTTATACTAAAAGTGTTTGTTGATAAAGTATTTTATCGTAAATACTTCTGCATGATAGTCCCCAATCAATTTATTCTGTTTACCTACAAATTAGATTGATAAAATTTGGACAATTCTTATACATTGAATGCATCTTTAAATATTTTATATCAAATTACGAAATTTATAATGCTAACAATTGGCTGAACGTCAATTGTTTCACATTTGGTCATATTGATATCTTTACTGTAAGAAAATAAGAGTTACAACAGCTATAAGAGTATCTTTTAAAACATATCACTTAAATGTATTTTTATTAAAATTTGTGTAATTGACGTTAGGAATATTTTAATTGGCTGCAAATCTTGATCACATGTTCAACATGTTTAAGTTATGATCATCTTACTTATTATCAAATAGTGTTTGTTCATTGCCTTATTTGGATTGTAAACATTGCTTCAAAAACTGTATTTCATCTAAACAGAACGATTAAGTATTCATGCAAGTTGAACTTTAACCTGTGATAATAATTGTCCAAATGGTATATATATAGAGGATCCCGTCGAAACCTGGTTTCTATATGCTTATATTTACGTTATTGCTTGCAAGGTTGTATATCTGGGTATTATCAATTTAAAAGCGGTTAAAAACGGTATATAAAGTTGTTCGTCAAATTGCAATCATTGTTCGGATGTCAGAACATGCTAATTATGCAACGATAGTTTTCATCTCTATATATTTGATGGTAATGAAAACTGATTCCCTGAAGAAAAACGGCAACGAGCCTATTTATGGAACTGAAAGTGCGAGTTAACGTCCTTGCGCCCTTAAGTAGAAAACAAAGACTCAAATGCTCAAGGGCAAAATGAAAATATTTGTCTACATTGCAATTGTGACATTATTTTATCAAAATGCAGTTGAGTTTGCCATTCATTGTGTACAGTAAGGGACAATAAACGAACATGTGGATATGCAGACGGATACTAGTTTAAAATGTGTGTATGCAAAGTTCCCGGGGCGAAACCTGAAATATGTCAGATATGTGACAGAAAACCTGTAAACATGTACTGAAGGATGCAAAGATGTTAATCTCAGAGATACATATTTTCAAAATACTACGGGGTTCGAGTATGTATACACCGGTTTCTATAAACAAGTACATTTTATGAGTATGGTATTATTTGTGCATAGAAACTTTTGTCACGAAAAATATTGATAGATTTAGATAATAATAGGACCTGATAAGTATTAAGAAGAAATACTAGAACGCGAGAAACATTAATTTGTCAATAAAAAGACAATGCCACAGAGTACACAACTGTTTAATCACTAATTTGATGCAAAGACTTTCCTGAATTTCTGAAAAGAATAATTATATAATATTAATAATCCGATATATCATGAAACATTTTGTTAATTAGGCTCTACAGTTTTTTTGCATGTAGTATAAAATATTTATGCAAGTAAATAATTATACTGAAGTTATAACCGCATCTACGTCACACATAACTGACCAGAACCTCTGTATCCTTTTACTGACATTATGCTTATGCTTATACTTTCTTTTCTATATTATTTCCTACATTTTAATGACATACTTTTTTAAGTATTTTTGTTTAGTCTTTTTAAATCAGCATTTATATTTTTTCTTACTATACAAAAAAAAATGTTTCTTTTTAGAATGTATTGCTTTATTGAATTGTAAAAACGCTTCTTTACAGCTTTCTTTTTTACTCCTACCTAAATCATTAAATCATGTAGATAAAGCATAGAATGAATTTCATCAACAAATGTTTTTTTAGGTATATAACGATGTATTTCAAAATACTTTCCTCTGCTAGTAATAAATTCAGATACATAATTGATCGAAGACTCCGTACTTCTGCCTTTGTCTTTATAAGCTTTTAAGGCAGTACATAATTCATCTACATCGTTTGAAATTTCATTCAAGAATTCGTTTTTATACTGAGGGTTCCACTTATGGATAACAGGATCGTAGTTTTTCTTGTCACGTGATACGCTTTTCGCACGTACAAATGTTACAGGCGCGTGATGGGGAAACAGCGTAAAATCCTGTACATATACAAAAATACATCAATCAGTAAAACAAAAAGAATTTCTCCATTATGTGTATAGCATGTACATTGATTGGTATTAGCATCTATACTAATAACGGATATCTAATGCTTTTTGTATCCTTGATCATTCGTTGCATGTGGTAAATACTAGTCCACTGAAAAATCCGTTTGATCTTATAAGCGTGAATAATTTTATTTTATCAATGCTTGAGATTAGATCACAGGTACCCACGACATAGTATCTCGTGCCCACGACTGAATTATACGTGTGCACGATGTAGTAACTCGTGGCCACGACATAGTATCTCGTGCGCACCTCTTAATTATCTCGTGGGCACGACTTAGGAACTCATGACCACGACAAAGTATATCGTGCGCACGATATAAATAAACACACACACACACGCACACACACACGCTCACAAAAACACACACACATAATTCACCTCTGTGTCACCGTATGAAACTGTCTGTAATCATTTAAGTTTATTTTAGAATTTTACTTGTCCATGTTTCATTTAAAAAAATCTAATCATACTTATCAATGAATTTTATAAAATCTGGGTATGCTATTTTCTGTCGGGTTAATCCCTCAAAATTCCGAAATAAACACTTTATATTACTCCTATTATATCCCTAAATACGAGTAGTGCCACTTTTGCCTTCCCGTTTAAATAAAGCTTGTCGACAAGTATGAACGATTCCTTGTCTAGACAGCGCGCCATCAGCATAATCGGGACGAGGTGCTACTGGTCTCTACAACTTCTTTCGGGTATTGTTGACATAAATTATATTTGTCAGCTTACTCGCGTTTGCACGCACCAACGTCTTTTTGGGATTGCAGGCAAAATTTGCGACAACGGAACTTATTTTATTTGAATTGTACTTGCCGATTCTATGAGCATGTTGTAATTGACTTTTTAGCATTTAAATGTTCATTTTGTTTTCAATCAAGTCAAAAATTTTATCAAAACAGTTTGAGGAGGGATCTCCCTTAACGTCCGGTATCCAGAAAATTAAAAAATTGTCCCCGCATACTTTTATGGAAAAACTACTTTTACAACTTGTTTGATTTTTACAACAGAAAAACAAATTAATTTAAAAGCGTCATAACTGTTTATTGAACTTTATTTGCTTTTAATTGATACTCTGAACATGTTGATTTATTAAATACTTTAAGTCTTAATACTTACTTTTATGCAGAGACTATCCACTTATGTCAAATATTCAATATATATTTTTCGCGGATACATGGATAAGATAAGGAAAGGATATACAATCAAATTGTCGTCGATTGTACCGCAAAACTTAAATTTTCTTTTTATATTGCGAATTTTGAACAGCCATGCAAATCATCACATACATGTTCTGCAAATGCAGGAAAATGTTTCGTTTAATAATAATGAAATTGATTGTAAAATTCTTTTTTCTCAAAAGTTTATGTCGATTTCTGTTTGCTGCTATATATTTGTACCCGTCTAATCTTTGTAATTACTCATGCGTATAGTTTTGAAATATTTTTTCATTTCTGAATCTCATAATGCTTAAAAGGGAAAGACAGTTGATAATGCTGTTAGAACTTGCTGTCAAAGACTTTTACCTTTAGTTAATCAAAGCACTGAAAGCACTGAGGAATACATTGATTGATAATATGATCCATTTTTGTCATCAAAGCCATGTTGATTTTAACCCACTGACCTCAAAATCAATAGGGGTCATCTTCTGACTAAGGTCAAGTCACTAAAAAGTGACTCAATCTAAGGCTTATTTCTTCCAAAGTTATAAATGAGACAAGGCAGATGTGATGTTCCAACTGTATATTGCTAGGAAAGCTGATAGATGAGCAATAAAGAAATCAGTTTGTGAAACACCCGTTAATGGACTGCAGTATAAAAAAATGAAACAGTTTAATATTGAGTCTTTAGTGATGCTATCTAATCAAGGACATGGCCTGGCTTGAACTCTATACAAAGTCAATTAATTGAATCAGGATACAAGATTTAATTACCAAATCATAGTACATCCTTTTGTAAAGCTTTCCCTGTTACAGATCTATGAACAGGACTTTGATGCATTAATATATATATTCTGGTGTGTTGTATTCATCTCTACACGTTAATTTTCAAATGAATTACTTTATCGTTTATTAATGAAAATGAAATATATAATCAAATCAATTTCAGATGTACTTTATTATTTTCATTATTCAATAATTGTTACATATAGTCTGTATATACCACCTTTCCAACAAATTCATTTATATTGGACAGAAAGTTAACAAGGTTTGTTTTCCATAATCAGGCTATGTAACCAACTTCTTAACTCTAGATAAGCCATACCCAATATTGAGCTAAAACATTTTTGTATTTTTGGCTACTGTGACCTACTTCTGATTTTCAACCAAGATATCCATGTTCAAACCAAGTTTTGAGACAATTGGGGCAAAAGTGTTACCAGTAGTGTGTTAACAAACTAAACGACCAGTAGTGTGTTAAAAACTAAATGTCATTGTTGGATACGCACGGTTGATTAACATGTAACATGACATAACTGATAAATGTAAATGGTTCGGCCGTGGGTTTCCGACTATGCTAAATGTGGACAGACCACAGTTGACATAAGATGGATGACCGACATTCAACAATTCTATTCCAGGGTACTTGTGTATATACTCTTGATATGCGTAAAAGTTGTCTTAGAAAATTTATAAGGAGTCTACAGTTTCCCCAATATTAGTACCGCTTGCATTCACAAAATTACATTTTTTCCAAGTTGCTGGTCGTACGGGCCCATACGGCTAGTTCTAGTCACGTACATGTACGGCTATCTAGGACACACTGAATTCTTTAGCCGAACGGCACTCTTCAAAATTATATGAAAGTCGAAAATGCATATGTTATTTTAGCTCGATGCTCTGGCTTAATTGTCAATATCCCAAGTTCGACGAATTTGTATTGGTCGAATGGATGTGCATGCGTGTATGCGAAGTTTAACGTGTATGTATATTCTACGATTTTATCAATGAACTGTTATTTTTTGCTTTCTATGAAGGAAGGTATTATTACATGAAAATAACGATTTGGGACTTTCAAAGCATTTAAACAACTTTGCAAACAATATTTTAATGATGTGTAGCTGGAATGTAACAATACTGCAGAATGAAGAACTAGTTTCTATAGCGGTTTTTATCCGGAAGTGGATAAACCTGTAACGCCCGTGAAGAAAAGCTTATTTTGACAATATTTAGCTGCGGACTCAATTTGTACACACGAAAATAGTTTTACTCATCGGAACTATTGCAATGTTTTCAGAAATATTAACACAGCCCTGAACAAGCAATGTATACAAAAATTGTTGTTATGTGAAAATAATATTATTAAACTGTAAACAAAGATCGATACAATATTAAACTAAATAAAATCTTAATAAAAAGATAAGTATGAATTCAATTTATACTTATGCCTATTACGACTTTCACATTTTAAATCTGTGTCTGTTTTATAATGTAAGATTATAATTCCGACAACGGAACTTATTTTATTTGAATTGTACTTGGCGATTCTATGAGCACGTTGTAATTGACTTCTTAGCATTTAAATGTTCATTTTGATATCAATCAAGTCAAAAATTTTATAAACACAGTTTGAGGATGTCTCTCCCTTAACGTCCGGTATCCAGAAAATTAAAAAATTGTCCTCGCATACTTTTATGGAAAGACTACTTTTACAACTTGTTTCTTTTTACAACAGAAAAAAAATAAAATAAAGTAAAAGAATAATAATTTAAGAGCGTCATAACTGTATATTGAACTTTATTTGCTTTTAATTGATACTCTGAACATGTTGATTTATGAAATACTTTAAGTCTTAATACATGTTCTTACTTTTATGCAGAGACTATCCACGTATGTCAAATATTCAATATATTTTTCGCGGATACATGGATAAGATAAGGAAAAAGGATATACAATCAGATTGTCGTCAATTGTACCGCATAACTCAAATTTTCTTTTTATATTGCGAATTTTGAACAGCCATGCAAATCATCACATACATGTTCTGCAAATGCAGGAAAATGTTTCGTTTAATAATAATGAAATTGATTGTAAATTTGTTATTTCTTTTTTCTCAAAAGTTAATGTCGATTTCTGTTTGCTGCTATATATTTGTACCCGTCTAATCTTTGTAATTACTCATGCGTATAGTTTTGAAATATTTTTTCATTTCTGAATCTCATAATGCTTAAAAGGGAAAGACAGTTGATAATGCTGTTAGAACTTGCTGTCAAAGACTTTTACCTTTAGTTAATCAAAGCACTGAAAGCACTGAGGAATACATTGATTGATAATATGATCCATTTTTGTCATCAAAGCCATGTTGATTTTAACCCACTGACCTCAAAATCAATAGGGGTCATCTTCTGACTAAGGTCAAGTCACTAAAAAGTGACTCAATCTAAGGCTTATTTCTTCCAAAGTTATAAATGAGACAAGGCAGATGTGATGTTCCAACTGTATATTGCTAGGAAAGCTGATAGATGAGCAATAAAGAAATCAGTTTGTGAAACACCCGTTAATGGACTGCAGTATAAAAAAATGAAACAGTTTAATATTGAGTCTTTAGTGATGCTATCTAATCAAGGACATGGCCTGGCTTGAACTCTATACAAAGTCAATTAATTGAATCAGGATACAAGACTTAATTACCAAATCATAGTACATCCTTTTGTAAAGCTTTCCCTGTTACAGATCTATGAACTGGACTTTGATGCATTAATATATATATATTCTGGTGTGTTGTATTCATCTCTACACGTTAATTTTCAAATGAATTACTTTATCGTTTATTAATGAAAATGAAATATATAATCAAATCAATTTCAGATGTACTTTATTATTTTCATTATTCAATAATTGTTACATATAGTCTGCATATACCACCTTTCCAACAAATTCATTTATATTGGACAGAAAGTTAACAAGGTTTGTTTTCCATAATCAGGCTATGTGACCAACTTTTTAACTCTAGATAAGCCATACCCAATATTGAGCTAAAACATTTTTGTATTTTTGGCTACTGTGACCTACTTCTGATTATCAACCAAGATATCCATGTTCAAACCAAGTTTTGAGACAATTGGGGCAAAAGTGTGCCCAGTAGTGTGCTAACAAACTAAACGACCAGTAGTGTGTTAACAACTAAATGTCATTGTCGGATACGCACGGTTGATTAACATGTAACATGACAAATGTAAATGGTTCGGCCGTGGGTTTCCGACGATGCTAAATGTGGACAGACTACAGTTGACATAAGATGGATGACCGACATTCAACAATTCTATTCCAGGGTACTTGTGTATATACTCTTGATATGCGTAAAAGTTGTCTTAGAAAATTTATAAGGAGTCTACAGTTTCCCCAATATTAGTACCGCTTGCATTCACAAAATTACATTTTTTCCAAGTTGCTGGTCGTACGGGCCCATACGGCTAGTTCTAGTCACGTACACATACATGTACGGCTATCCAGGGCACACTGAATTCTTTAGCCGAACGGCACTTTTCAAAATTATATGAAAGTCGAAAATGTTATTTTAGCTCCATGCTATGGCTCAATTGTCAATATCCCAAGTTCGACGAATTTGTATTGGTCGAATGGTCGAGTGGCCTAATCGTTATTTTACCCGTTACTGAATCAGGCAATAAACGCTGAATTTCGAGACATATTTCTTTTCGAAAATCTAAGGTATACAAACATGAAAGGAAAAATATGTGTAAAAGGATATTCAAAAGAAAAGCTTACGAAATTTCTATTTTTCAAAGCCACGATAATTGCCAAGTTTAAACAAAAAAAACCCAACATTTTCTTGTATACACATTTAAATTTTGTTACGGAGCTACATACTCATGTTGTAAAACATTTTAGGACAATTTTATTGCATTAATGTAAATCAGGAGTTTTATTTGACGAAATATCTATCTAAGATGTTTCATCTCATTTATATCATTCTGAATACTTTACTATATTTATGATGTATTCATAAATGCTTGCATGTGCATGCGTGTATGCGAAGTTTAACGTGTATGTATATTCTACGATTTTATCAATGAACTGTTATTTTTTGCTTTCTATGAAGGAAGGTATTATTTCATGAAAATAACGATTTGGGACTTTCAAAGCATTTAAACAACTTTGCAAACAATATTTTAATGATGTGTAGCTGCAATACTGCAGAATGAAGAATTAGTTTGTATAGCGGTTTTTATCCGGAAGTGGATAAACCTGTAACGCCCGTGAAGAAAAGCTTTTTTGACAATTTTAGCTGCGGACTCTTTGTACACACACAAATAGTTTTACTCATCGGAGCTATTGCAATGTTTTCAGAAATATTAAACCAGCTCTGAACAAGCAATGTATACAAAAAATGTTGTTATGTGAAAATAATATAATTAAACTGTAAACAAAGATCGATTACAATATTAAAACTAATATAAAAAAAATCTTAATAAAAGATAAGTATGAATTCAATTTATACTTATAAGAGGCCTATTATGAATTTCACATTTTAAATCTGTGTCTGTTTTATAATGTTAAGATTATAATTTGTATAATGATGGGATAGTGATGTTCTTGAAAACATCATTTGTACTAGCAGTGTTTGTTGATAAAATATTTGCTCGTAAGTTACAGTAATGTAATAATGCATGTGTCATAATTAACGGTTTAGGTGTAAAATTGAATTCATTATGAAGTTCAAGTCATGATTTCATGTAATAAAAAGCGTGAATATTTTCAGCTTTAATCTTGACTTCATGAAGATTAATTCGTGAATATGGTACGTTTCAATGTTACCACCTTTCATAAGTTTTTTTTTTACTTTTGAGGTACTTTACTGCATGTTTGATACTTTGATACATTTTAAATTTTCCTAAAATTAATCATTATTTACTTTTATAGGCATGATTTACTATTTGTTCTTCATATTGCAAAGAATATAATAGAGTTTATGAGTTTAAAGCGGTTTTGTTCTTTTTTGGCCGTATCAGTCCGAATATTTTAGTCTAAAAATAACCTTCGAAAGAGAGTCACTGGTGCATACCGTATCTATTCAAATCACAACAGAAAAGGAGGAAGTTTTGATCAGGTTTATTCGGGAGTGATTATTCAGGTATTTAGGTGTTTATATATTATATCTTTTGTTTGTTTTGGTGAAAGTTAAGTGATATTTCTTGAATTTCTTAATTTTCGCCTTAAAAGTTTTTAAACAGGAATAACGGATATTGTAGTATTTTTTTTCAATTTAATTATAGGTCTTGCATCTTTTTGTTTAAGCTTAATTGTACATTTAAAATACTGCATGATACAACTCGATATGTCTAACATATTTTATTTTAATGGATACAAATTACGAACACAAAAAACATACATTTTAGTACTATTCTGGTTTTTAAGCTAAAGATATAATAAAACAAAAAGAAGAAGAATGAAAGCAGCATCGTTTAGTTAATATGCTAAAACATATGTATTCTTGTAAGTTGATCACATTATTTTCTATCAATAAAATTTCTCACTTTTAGATTTGCCTAAATGAATACGGAATAATGTTTCTTAGGGAAACAGCATTTATACTAGTATTGATTGTGGATATGGTATTTACTGGTAAGTTATTTTACTTCATGGTTTGTACTGTAAAAATGCAAAAATGTGTGAATTGCTGTTAAAACATGTTCTTTTAATTTCGATTATTCCGAATGCATCTATAAATAAAATGTTGACTTTTTTAAAGTTTATTTTTTTTTTTATTATGTTAATCTTTTATAGTCGGGGTTTGACTTTTTAGTTTTTTTAAAGATCTGACTTAGCATATTCTTTACATTGTAAATGTGGATATATTAATAACTAAGAAAGTGTAAAATATGGCAAAGAATATATATATTAACATAATGTTCTGTTGGCTACCAATCATGCTTTGGTTCAACTTGCACAAGTTGTTGAATCATCTTACTTTTTATCAAATGTGTTTTGTTTGCCATGTCCCGACAATTGTGAAAGATGTAATAGCTTACGATGACTGTACTTTTCTGTAAGCCAAACACCTTTGGTTTGCTTACAAGATGTAATTATATATAACTTAACAAATGTAAATAGGCAAAGGATTATATATTTACAGAATGCTCTGTTGGCTGCCAATCATGTTCTGGATCAACTTGTACAGATTGTGAATCGTCTTACTTTTTATCAAATGGTTTTTGTTCACTATGCCCCGACGATTGTGAAAGATGTAATAGCTACGATGACTGTACTTTATGAAAGCCAAATAAATATGGTTTGCACGCCAGATGTACTTTTAACTGTGATGGTAATTGTATCGACAGTGAATGTCAAGATGATACTGGATATTGTACTCAATGTGAGCCTGGTTTATATGGATATAAATGTCAACACAACTGTAGTTTTTGTGCTGATGAACGTTGTGGTTTACGTACCTGCTCGAGTGGTTGTAGAGCTGGTTATTATGAGTATAAAAGCGGTCCCGAAACAATATGTCAAAACTGTCCGTCAAATTGTAAACATTGTACGGATTTGAAAGCATGTTATATGTGCAATGATGGGTTTCACCTCTATAAGTTAAATGGCAATGTTTACTGTGTGAAATGTTCACAAGAAACGCAATGTCCGGACGGTATTATTAAAGGTTGTTACACGTGTCAAATACACAATGATTCGTTAGTCTGCGTGGATTGTCCAGAAGGACACATATTTAATGGTGGTGAAACATGTGTATTACACAATTCATTATGCCAAGAAGATTGTTCTACGAATTGCGGTGATAGTAATGGAATATGTCAAGGGGATTTGTAATTAGGGCTGGACTGGTGAAAAATGCTCCGAAAGATGTAACAGTCAATGTTTAAAGTGTTCAAAAATAACGGATGAGTTGTCTACTGTGTAAAGGTAATTTTTACTCAACCGATTGCAGTTTGGCCTGCAAACCGGCATGCATAGTAAAAAGTGGTAAATATACATGTGATCATACCGATGGATATTGTTTAAACGGATGTAACCAAACATTTTTGGGCCATACTTGTGTGCAACCTTGTCCTGGTGGATGTAAAGATCTTAAATATGATAGAAACAATGGTGCATGTACAGATGGATGTAAGGATGGACTGACCGGAGATAAATGTACTCAAACTACCACTATTGGTAAACAATGTGCATATGATTACTGCAAGGAATTCATTTTAAAATAATTAATTCATAAGTATCTCCTATTCTTTAAATCAAATTCATAATTACCATAAATATCGATTGTTCATAATTATTTGTCATATGTTGGAATATAAGGGGTATTGAAATACACTTTTGCCTCGTTTAGACATGTTAGAATTACTTTGAACGTTGGTAACTATAACGTGCACACGACGTAGTTACGTTTTCACGTTTTAACTCGTGTAATGTATCAAGAACATATAATGCCGAATAATACTCATTCTCACGGAATAATTTTCATAGAATAATTTACGGTGGCATTTATGAGATTTTAGTCATTTTAGTTGACCGGCCCGAGAATCGGACCCCCAATGTTGAGTTTACAAATTTTGCGCTCTATCTGATTGAGCTGTGCAAGCTGGCTTGACATAGATGACTCTTTTTGCACTTTATGGCGAACAAATTGTTACAGTAATCTTTAGCATATAGTTAGGGTAATATTTATTACAAATTAATGTTATATCTACAGAAACATTAACAACACACACAACAACAACAACATCAACAACAACAGCATTAGACGAACCTTTAATACAACAGCAAACATGTGCTCAGTGTGACGATAAAGCTTATATTTTTACCATTGGTTATGTCTCTGGATTCGGATCTTTTGCTGGAATAGTAGTATTTGCTGTATTGTTTTACCTTATTAGACGAAGGTGAATGTTTTCGCTAATTTAACTATACAAGATGTTTGTTCTTAAAGTAAAACAAATTATCTTTACATATGAGATAAATAATAATAACGATAATGATGATGATAATAATCGATTAATCATGGTGTTGTTGTCTCCTTTTATTTATTAATTTATTGACATGTTTGTTCTTTCAAGTTTATTTTGTCGGTTGTTACTTGTTTTATTTACCTCTTACTAAAAAAATGTATAAAACAATTATAAATTATACACTTTATCACAGGTATATTGCAAGAAAAACGCCCACACACAACAGACCAAACATTGATAATCCAACATATTATAACACTAGAACTGATTTCGGCGCTGTAAATGCTGAGTCGGCTGATGTGACTAATAATTACGAGAGTTTGAGTAATAACACGATCACGGGTAATGTATACAATGGTAATTATTATGTTTTCTAAAATTTCATAAATCTAAGATTATGATTAGTTAAAAGTACTTGATTTCATTATTGTCTATATTATTTATTTATTTATTTACTTATTTATTTATTTGTTTATTTCAGATCTAGGAACAACATTATCATAGATGTAAGAGAATCAGTTATATTGATTTTACTAGTGAAAACAACAAAATGAAGATTTAGACTATATGTGTTGTTTCTCTTATTCGATACAAATTGTATGGTGGCAATAAAAGCTTAGATTCGTTATCCCAAATATGCACGTAACAGTATTGTCCCTTGGAGCGTTAACACTATAACCGCATATTCACATGTTTCGGAATGCTTCATCATTGGTGTTAATTGAAGTATATTGTTTTTAAATTTAAACAGTTGGGTAAACGCCTTCAAGCTAACATTTCGGAATTAACAATTCGAAAGTGTCAATTGCCTATTGTCTGTGCACTATTAAAATCAGCAACTATAAAATATAATGATTTCCCTTCTTTTATGATTAATCAAGATACAGTAAATGCTGTTCAAACCTGTGAGCATAAAAGGATAAGAAATGAAACAGCTTTTTCAAGTATGAATACTGCCTTGAATGTTGAACCATGGTTCTGAAGGGGTTGACATACAATTTAGCAATTTAGAAATTTGAAATCAGTCTTCTTCCAAAGCTCATATATAAATTTGTGTTTCAAAGGAAATGTCCTTTAATTATGACTCCCTTTGTTATGACCCTTTTTTAATTTTTGAATAAGCAATGCACATGGAAAAATAACATTTTTTTATTGAATTATGCGCAAAATTAATTGTTCCGAACTTTTTTAGGAAGACGGTTTTTAACAAAGTCTAAAAGAATCTGACTTAAAATATTGAAGCTGTCATTTGTTTAATATTGTAAATGTTGTTTAACTTAGGTTTAAAACACTTAGATTTTATTTTATAAAAGCAACCTTGTCTTAATTTTTCGTATGCAATTTCTGTTGCCATTTTTCTAGGGAAGGAAAGTTTTTTAAATTCAGAAAACACAATTTTTAGTTTTTAAAAATGATTTTTACGATTATCAATTTTGGAAAAAAGTCAAGTAAATTTGTTTTTTTCCGAAAAAAAATTTTAAACATATAGAAAAAACAATTGGTGCAAAAAATAAAGAATGGAAATCCCAAAACTTTCTTTGGGGACCAATATCAAATTAATTTCCCTTTCTTTTTTTTTATGAAAAACAAATTATTGTTTAAAAGGGCCCTTTAAAAAAAAGTTTTTAAATGAATTAATTATTTTCTTTTACACGAAAAAACTCCGGGGAATACTTAAATACAGCATTTTAGCCGGGTTCGGGTTTTAAAATGTAGGGGGTTCTGCAATGTTTATTTCCCCTTTATAGAAATATTTGCAAATGTTAGTTCCATATCATAAACATGTCATTAAAATAGGGCTAAACTTGGGGTTACTGATGCATATTATATATTCTAATCTTTACATAACTTTGAAAAGCGGATTATTTACCATAATTAGGTAGTCTTCTCTACTTCCATCTAGCGATGTTGTAAGTACAGATATCATTTAGGTAAAGAAATGTGCATAGCCATAGTTTATTGTAGGTGGAAACTACTGCTCATGTGTGTTTCAACATTATACACCTTATATTTCTTTAAATACGTTGTTTCCGAATATTTCAGTCCTGTATTTGCAAAATGCTTAAATTAAATAATCAACATACTTACTTACCTATTTTGTCATAAATCTAATCAGTATGTTAGGTTTACAACTTTACAAACATATTATGAAATGAAATGATATTTTAACGATAGTATGTGAAGGTAATAGATAAAAACAAAATGTTGAATTGTTCCATTCTTATCTAATCCTACTATATTACTTGTTCTAGATATAAAATGTGTAAGTTTGTAAACTTTACTAGTTATTTCCGCTGATACATTCTTACTAAGTTTCATTTTATTCAGACAGATACTAAGTCCTAGAAATTGTACGCATATGTCAATATGTCAATTTTACAGAAAATACTCAAATCGGTGCAATTATCAAACTCGCAATGTCATTCCAATAGAAAATATTAAATTATTAGTGAATCATAGTAAGCGTGACATACATAAATTCTATGGTTATCAAGAAACATCAACATTTTATCTTTTATTTCTAAGTTAAATATAAAATTCATACTTATACCTTTACCGAGTCTATCATTGTCTTGATATTTTACATTATTTGTTTTTTAATCCTTTTTCAATTTGGATAATGTTAGATAATAACTTATATAAACACCGTGTCGTAATGTTCTTTCAAACTGCATCAATTATACAAGCACTGTTTGCTTATAAAGTATTTGCTCGTAAGTACGATATTATAATCCATGATCTGTTTAATTAACATTTGAGTGATAAATTTTGGAAAAAAAACATTAACTGTTTTATATTAAATAACGTTATGTTAAGTTTTGACTGCACGTAGATTTTGTGTTTTTAGTCGTATTTATATATTTACTTTAAGAAAATAACACTTAGAATAGCTATAAGAGTATATTTTAAAACATATCACTTTTATGGATTTGATGATAATTGTCCCAATAGTAAATATATAAATGTTATAAATCCGCAATATTAAATCCTATCCTAGCCTGGTTTTTATATGCTTATATTTACATAAATGCTTGCAATGTTGTTAATTTGGGTATTATCAGTATTAAACCGGTTAAAAAGGGTATGTCAAATATGTTCATCATTGTTCGAATGTGAAAACATGTTAATCATGCAATGATGGTTTCATTTTTATAAATTTGATGGCAATGAAAACTGATTCCCTTAAAAAGGACGCCAAAGAGCTTGTTCGTGGACGGAACTGAAAGTGTGAGTTACAATCCCTGCACTCTCAAGTACAGTGTTCGAAATAAATCTGAAACCTAACTTGCCCATAGGGCAATTTATAGATGATTTCAATCCCCCCCCCCTTTATTTCAGATTGCCCCTATTATATGTGCGAAAAAAAAGTCAAAAATCAACTAGAAAACAGGTTTGGATTGAAAGTGGATCAACTTATTAAAGTGATGTTATGATATCCTATCAACATGAAAACAATATGAAATGTATTGTAGTCTATTGTAATTAACTAATACAATGTATTTATATTGTGTCAAGTTATGTTAACTGATATACGGTTAATTAATACTGTAACTTTAGTTCTCAAGACAAATGTTAGCCAAATCATTCACTACTCATTCTCATCTCACAACACACTTCACAGAAATCCAAAAGTGCTCTTCCAGCATACTCTAATCTTTCATTGAAAATTTGTTTATTCTCTCTTACACCGACACCTGATAAAGTAGAAAATAAAATCACAAATGGTAAAGAGAAAATGAACATATTTGTCTACATTGCAACGGATCAGAATGTAGTTAAGTTTGCCATCCACCATGTACATTAAGTGGTGGTTTACAAAAGAACATTTGGACCCGCTGACGGATAGTCTTAAATGAGTGTATACAAAGCTCCTGGGGCGAAACCAGAAATAAATCAGATTTGTGACAGGAAACATGTAAACATGTTTTGAAGGATGCAGAGATGGATATTTGGTAGATATATATTTTCAAGATATTTCAGGGGTTAAAGTATGTATATACCGGTTTCTATAAACACGTTCATTTTATGAATATAATAATACTTGTACACATATAAATTTTTATGTAAAATATTGATACAAAATGTTCTAGATTTAGATAATTATAGGACCTGATAAATACTTGAAAGCGAGCATTGGTTTGTTAATAATAAAAAAACGCCACAGAGTACATATCGTTGAAACCCTTATTTGATACAGACTTTCCTGAATTTCTGAAAAGAATATATTTTAACATTCCGACATATCTGGAAATTTTTTGTAAAATATGCTCTCTAATTTTTTGTTTGTTTCATTTGGGTTTTACGTCACATCGACACAGTATAGGTCATATCGCGACGTTCCAGCTTTACTGGTGGAGGAAGACTTTAGGTGCCCTTCCGTGCATTATTTCAGGCACGAACGGGCACCTGAGTAGAACCACCGACGTTCCGTAAGCTAGCTGGATAGCTTCCTCACATGAAAGAATCCAAAGTTCCTGTCGGGATTCGAACACACAGCGGTGAGGGGCAAGTGGTTGGAATTCAACGCCCTTAACTACTCGACCACTTGCATATACATTCACTTGGTATAAAATATTTATGCAAGTTCATATACTGCAGTTATTATCACATCTACGTCACGCATAACTGACCTCTGTATACTTTTACTGACATGTTGCTTACATTTTCATTGTTGAGTTGAGATGACTGAAATCATTTTAAATTTTAGAAGACTGACTGATAGTGATTGTCCAACAGTTGGTACTGGAACATGTTTAGGTTGCTTAAATATAAAGAAACTGTCGAGCTATTTTTATAAGTAGGTGTAATAGGTAAATTCAGACGGTCATTTTTAGAGTTATATATCGTCCATGCAAAGTAAATTAAAAACATGGAACGCAACTATAGCAAAATATCAACTCCTGTTCACTTACTGTATACCTTTGGATAGGCATAATGTCACTTTACTAAATATATATTTTTAATTATATTAAAAAAAATAAACATAAGTGTTACAAGTGCTGTGTTTTTTAGAAATTTGTTGAAATATTTTTAGCTTCAACACACTGCTTTCGAGATTAAACCTTTAGTTTTCACTTAAGACCAAATGTTGTGACAAGCAAAACGCAAATATCGGTCAACAAATTAAACCAAATACAAGTATCATGCTAAATCATAAATAAAAATAAAATATAAATATTCACATTCCAGCTTACGGTGTTAATTTGTTATATATTAAAGTACACAGATTGCCACTGTTTACATGTATGATTGTCATAAAATAATCTCATTGTGCCAACATATTCAGCCATTGAAGTAGCTGTTAAATTGGGGCGATACCTACATATTAACGTTAGGCTAATGAATTAACATTTCGTCGTGATAAACGACAAAAAATAAAATGTAGCAGGCTCGGTTACCGTTCACACCCCCTTCCACCAGCTTAAGCAGAATTCAACATTTAATGATGGTTCTGGTGAAATTTCGAATTTAGAAAAATCCGCAGATGTGTTCTTACGGCGGTTATCATTGAATCTTCAATATGCCATTCCACGAAAAGCGGCGTATGGTCCCGTAGTAAAAGAGGAGTAAATAAAATAGAATTTTGAAAAGGGATCAAAAGTTAAGTTGAAGATGAACATGTGTGTATTTTCGAGGTTATTAGTTCAATAATGAAATTAAAATTGTGATAACGTAAATTCGAACATTCGAAACCCGTTATTAATGAGGTCGACATCGTCAAATCATGAAGTTGAAAGTTTGGAAACTCGTATTAATGATTAAGATGAATTCATGTTTCCTTAAATGAAAAGCGTGAATTGTTGAAGCTGAATGAAGTTTAATTCTTGAATATGGGAAGTTTCAATGGGCGTTCGTAAGTATTTTATACATTTTATGTACATTATAATGTGTTTAATGCTTGAATACATTTAAAATCTTCCTAAAGTAGATTATGATTTATTTTCAAATGTATAGTTTAAGACTTTTTCTTATAATTTCAAGAAAAAAAAATTGAGCTACAAGCGATTTTAATCTTTTTTCGAGCGGATCAATCCGAATATATTCGCGTCTATAACTAACATTTTAAATCTCCATAAAGGGAGTCACTGATGCATTCCGTAACTCTTCAAATTACAATATTGAGCGAGGAAGTTTTGAACAGGTTTATTTGCTAGTGATTAATTGGGTAGTTATATATAAACTGTGAAGGGATATTTTATAACTTATTCTACTTTTTGAAACAGGCAAAACGGATATAAGTATTGTGATACTTTTTTACTTTTTATACTTGCTACTTATTGTCTTAAATATTTTATCATGATGCAATTTAAACTGTTTATACAAAGGACATACGATAAGTAATACTAATTTTTAGTAGTAATGTATAACTAATGAAATGAAGAATGACAAAAGCAGCAGCGTCAAGTTATGCTAAACATATTAATTCGAAAAATTTCCTAAAGCTAGTTCACATTATTATCGTTGTGTATGTTATCCTCATTTTTTAGACTGCTTTACACATATGAATACGAGATAATGTTGTCTAAGGAAACTTTAGTATTTATATTAGTACTGTTTGTTGATATGGCATTTACTGGTAAGTTCTTTTACTAAATGATAATTTGTCTTTTAAGAATATAAATGTGTGATTTCTTGTTACAATATGTTTCTTAAATTTCATAAATGCATATTTAAAGTGTTGACATTTTTTTTTAATTTTCTCCTGGTCTTTACAACTTCTTTCGGGTATTATGGCTTTGTCAGCTTACTCGTGTTTGTACGCACCAACTCCTATTCGGGAAGGACGCAAATTGGGCGACAACGGGTCTTACCTATTTGAATTGTGCTTGCCGATTATGTGAGCACGTTGTAAATTAATTGTTTCTTAGCATTTCAATGTTCATATTTTTTTCAATCAAGTCGTGGGCTTTATCAACACAGTCTGAGAGCGTCTCTCCCTCAACTTTCGTTTTTTAAAAAAAATATCGTCCCGCATACTGTTATGGAAAGACTATACACTTGAGTTTTATAACTTGTTTTATTTTTACAACAAACAAAGAAACAAAAACTTTAAATGCGTTATAACTGTTTATCGAACTTTATTCGTCTTTAATACTCTAAACATTTTGTTACATACTTTAAGTCGTAATACAAACTTTTATGAAGAGGCATTCCTATTAATATGTAAAATATTTAATATTTACTTTTCGCGTGTCCATGGATGAAATTATAATCAGATTGCCGTTGTCGATTGGACCTTATTACTTAACACGTTTAATAAACAGTCATTCAAATCGTCATATACATGTTCTGCAAATGCAGGAAAATGTTTCGTTTAATAATAATAAAATTGATAGCAAATTTTTAATTTTTTTTCTTTTTCTCAAAAGTAAATGCCGATTTCTGTTTGCTGCTATATATTTGTACCCGTCTTAATTTTTATTATTACTCATGAGTATAGTGTTTAAAACATGTTTTCGTGTCTATATCTTATAATGATTAAGGGAAAGACAGTTGATAATGCTGAAAGAACTTGTTGTCCAACCCTTTTGTCCTTTCTCAAAATTGTTGGGATGTGAAAATAATGTTTTTAAACTGTATTCAAAGAGTGATATAATATTATTAATCTAAATAGAATCTGAAAGAAAAGATACGTATGAATACAATTTATATCTTATAATAGCCTTTATGACTTTCAAATTTTAAATCTGTATCTTTTTATTTAAAGACTATGATGTGTATAACCATTGGATAGTAATGTTTTTTAAAAGGGCGAAAAATTCATTTAAAACTAGCAAGGGCTTATTGAATAAACTTTTGTTCTTTAAGAACAAATTACGTAAAAATTTTCTTTGATCAATGTATAAAAAATTAAAATTTAAAGGGGGGAATTTCAAGTCATTTTTCACCCCAATTTAAAGCGCCCAATATTTTAAGTTTTAAATCTGGAATTCAAAAGTTTAAATTTAACTTTTATTTAAATCATTATAAAAAACAGTTTTATCTCCTTTAGAAAATTTTCTTTTTCCCCTAGAAAAAATGATAACAGTGTAGGGCCCTTTTTGAACATTTCAAAACTTTTGGGTCATGTTGAAATTTTCCCGAAAGATTTTAAAAAGGAAATTATCTGCTAACAAGAAAATAAGGAAGGAAATAGACACGGAGCTGACATTCCTGGTATAAATATGTGAATTGTTTCTTTCTCTTAGCTTCTATAATAATAATAATGGTAAATTATTTTTTTAAAATCTTTAGGTGGGAAATAAACTGTTAGGTATAAATAATTAATCAGTGAAATTTCGGGGAAAATGCCCCCTTTGGCAGACAGATTTTAATTAAATTTCCCAAAAAATTTAAATTTTTGAAAAATGTGGGGCCGGTTTTCAAAACATAAAAAAAATTCCCCCCCAAAAAAAACCCTGTTTTTTTAAATTAATTGTGTAAAAAAACGGGTTTTAAAATTTTAAACTTTTAAAACATTCTTTTGTTTTGATATATATATCATCTATATCACGTATCAGCTTATATCTTTATAGGTAAAATTCCTTTTTCGTGCACAAATATAATACCACACTGTGTAAATTATAGTATATTTCAATGTAAAATAACCGTCTGTAATTATACCCTATTTGTATGAAAATCTCATTTGAATATAAAAAGACTTGGCTATTCAATGCTTTGTTAAGTTTGGTTTAAGGGTAAACCCCTGTAATGCAAAGCCAAAAATAAATCTTTATAACATAAAACTATTAAAAAGTTTACATTCAACAATTTAAGGCGTTAATAAAGAACATCCTATTTTTATGTGTAGGCGATGATTACAGAGTGAGACTGTCATCAACAAAGTATGACTACATAAATGCTGTTTATGTAAAAACAGCCTCCGGAATAAGTTTGCAAATCCGGAATTTTCGCAAACTCAACTACCCTTTTAAATATATATTTCAATAAAAAAAAGTTAAATCAAACAGTAATTTGGATAAAAATAGACGATTATTGGCCGTTTATACAAAGATAGCGCTATAATTAAACGCTGGGTGAGCGTTCAAAGTGTGGCATCCCATGGGGTTTTTCAATACTCCCACGGACTTTTCCGTGTCCCACTGGGACTTCAGTGGGGTTAAAACCCCACTTCTTTAAGTGGGAGAATAAAACAGTGGTAGTAAAAAGATTTTTGCGACGGACGCGCCCTTAGGCGCGTTCAGAGCTAAGTCATCTACATGGGATTTCGTCTGCTACAATCGCGCAAAGTGTCCTCAACCGATTAACAGCCCAAGAAATAGTACATGAATTTGATCCATACTATGTCGGGATATCTTAAAATCTTCCATATTTAGCCTTTTCAATTTCAAATTAATGTATCCAAGTTAAAATATGAACGTATATGATTGATAAAAACGTTGTAGTCCCGTACTATTATTGCGCAATGTGCAAATTACTGCCCGAAACGATTTTTACCTGCGTGAAAAGTAGGGACAGCAAATTATACTATAATAGAAGGTGTAAGGACTGAGTTCCCAATAAATTTTTAGTTGGAAATAAATATTTTACATTATACAAAACATTATTTTTTAACAAATCAAAAGTTTTTCGTGACTCTAGAATAATCGCGCATTAATAAAAAGACAAGAACTATTTTCGTGACTCATACCGCGGGTTTAGCTGAAAATATTCAGCATGATAATAAATTAGAATTCAGTACAATGGTTAGTATAAGTATATATTTTTTTGAAAATACATGTAACAAGAGAGTTTTTCAACACTTTACCCCATGTGTCTTTCATGGTAATCTTTATTGAGGAACTTATAATATCAGTTCTACTTCCGATTCTTGTGGTTTGTTACATATTTTCTATGGTCACGATATGAGTTAACCTCGCTATTCTATAAATAGATTCTGCTTTACCTGTGCTGATTTTCGGACAGTAGGGAGTAGGGAGGACACATTTATACATGTTTATTAACCAGCGTTCACATGCAATACTTTTAGAATTCTATACAATTGTAAGAAGCAAACAAGTTGAAAATGGAATTTAGTGTTGAAAATGAAAAGGACAACTAAACTGTATTGTTAAGTAAAGACATTTTTTTTTTTTTAATTAAAAATAAAACTATTGTAAAAAAAAAAACACTTAAAAAATAACCTATTATTGCTGATGCATTTTAACCATAAATATTTTTTTAATGAGACGTACATATCCAGGAAATACAAATGACTATATTTTGTGTCTTGTATGTCCACTATGTTAAAACACGAAGCAATTCTAAATAACATTTCTCACATGTATAATGTATTATGCTTGAGGTTTTAATTTACATGGTTATTTTAAGAATATTTCGTTGACAGTTTTTTTTTTCAATTTTACTTATCATTTCTTGGAATAAATCGAAAATGACACTGATTTGCAAGTTTGACCAGAGTTTTTAGGCAAAATTTCATTCTGTATTTAAATGCTTGAAAATAGAAATCTGGATTATAATCAGAATGGGACACAAAATATATGCTCTAACAAATCTCGAACTTGTATGGATCAAATTTTCCCTGTTATTTATTTTATGTTTAATTTTTTTTCTAAAAAGAACCCTAAATGTCTCTCCGGTTGCATGTTCGTCGCATTCAGTGCTGCAGCACTTTGATTTATAAATAGTTTTACATGTGTTGAATATATAATACTTAGAATAAACTTATAAGTATTCGAGGATTATATTTAAAGAAATTTGCAATTCTCCCATTGGCTGAACAAACCCATTAAGTAAATGGGAGAAATTTCCCAATATTAAAATGGTGCGAAATCTCCCAAAATTAAAATGGGAGTAATCTCCCATTACAGCGTAACTGGAGAAATACCCCATTAGAGCGTAATGGGAGAATAACATAATGGGAGAATTCATCCATATCTTTATTTTTGTTTTACATATCGGATCGGAAGTTTAACAGTAAAAGTTTTTCTGCATGCTAATATTCGGTTCCGACCTTTGTAAGATGAAAAAGGTCCGGTCCAATTTTTTATTTATTTACTTTATTTGTTTGTTATTTATTTATTTATTTATTCTTTATTTATTTATTTAGGTAATAATTCATTCATTCATAAATTACATAGTTTGTAAAAGAAATTAGAGCGTTTAGGATGTTTTTGTCTGTTTCATTGATCACTTTCTTTCTTTACAACAATGTTGAATAATTGACTGGCTATTTGTGTTAAGAAACGGCGTGTTTGAAAATCGGGTAAGTACGTTTAGTTAGAGCATTTAAATATCAAAAGCAATATTTGTTAACATAAATATAACTTGTGCAACACGCCAAATGAAACAAAACATAAGCGAGGAAAAGAAATACACATAAGTATAACTGACATGACGGTTAACTAACTTAGATAGGGATGGATATTCCTACATCATCAATTAAAATACCGACAGCAATTACCGAATATCTATTTATTTATTTATTGATTTATTTATTTATTTTATATTATTTTATGAATTAATTAATTAATTAATTAATTAATTAATTGATTAATTAATTATTTAATTAATTTATTTATTTATTGATTTATTTATTTATTTATTTATTTATTCATTTATTCATTTATTCATTTATTCATTTATTTATTTATTTATCATTCATTCATTTATTCAATTTTTTATAAATATATAAATATAAAGATAATAAATAAGTGAATAAATAAATTAATAAATTAATAAAATGATAAATAAACACATTAATGAAGTAATCAATTTCGATTGTATTTTTTTCCTGAAGTTTCATTGACAGTATGACAGTCACTTGTACATTAAATTTGGGCGGGGTGTGGTCAGTGCTGTTCTAATTACCAATGAAAAAAAAAGTATAATATTTCGGATAACAACTTTATTGAATTGCAACATAAATGACTGGCAGGTCGATTTTCCCCTTAAAGAATGTTGACACCACTTGAACGTGTGAAAAACATAACCATCGAAGGTCATTCATTACGTATCATATTATATATCCTTTTGTTCAAAGAGATCAATTAAGTTTTATTACCCTACATGATGGGGCTTTTTCATAACAGCATAATTATATAAGACACACACACACATAAAAAAGACAAAAAAAACATGGTTAGAATGAACAAAAAATAAAGAAAGAAGAAAATGAGGATGTGGATAATTTGAAAATGAATAATTCATGTATAATAATGTAACTTAACAAATTATATATACACGTACGCCGTAAATTACATAGTTTGTAACAGAAATTAGAGCGTTTAGGATATATCTTGTTTCTTTCTTTCTTTTTTTCTTTCTTTCTTTCTTTCTTTCTTTCTTTTTTCTTTCTTCCTTTCTTTCTTTCTTTCTTTCTTTTTTCTTTCTTTGATAATTGAATCGCTATTTTATGTTTAAAAAAGCGGCGTGTTTGAAAATCGTTTAAGGCGCGTTCAATAAGAGAACTTATTTATCAAAAGCAATGTTTTTTATTATTTTTTTTTACATAAATATAAATTATACAATACGCCAAATGAAATAAAATAACACACATTTTGATGTATTATCGAGGAAAAAATACACATAAGTATAAATAACATGAAGGTTAACAAAATTATATAGGAATATTCCTACGTCATCAATTAAAATGACGGCAGGAATTACCGATTGTTTATTTGTTTATTTGTTTCTTTATTTATATATTTATATATAAATAAATTTTTTTATTAACTTATATATTTATTTATTTATTTGTCATTCATTTATTTATAAATATATAAATAGATAGATAAATAAATAATTAAATAAATTAATAAATAAAATAATAAATTGTTAAATTAATAAATTAATAAAAAAATAAATTAATAAATCAATAAATTAATTAATTAATAAATTAATTGATTAATAAAAAATAATAAATTAATTTATAAATTTAATTAATTAATTCATTTATGTTACCAATGTCCAATAAGTCTGATATTGAAATAAAATAGATCTGAAATATTATGATTTTGATTGGATGATTATCTTAAGTTTCATTGACAGAATGACAGTCCCCCGTACACTAAATTTGGGCAGGGTGTGGTCAGTTCAGTTCTTATTACCAATGAAAAAAAAGGAATTATCTTTCGGATAATAACTTGATTGGATTGCAACATAAATGACTGGCAGGTCGATTTCCCCCTTAAAGAATGTTGACACCACTTGAACGTGTAAAAACATAACCATCGAAGGTCATTAGTTACGTATTATATTACATATCCTTTTGTTCAAAGAGATCAATTAAGTTTTATTACCCTTCATGATGGGGCTTTTTCATAACAGCATAATTATAAAAGACACACACACACACACACAAAAGAAAAGAAACGAAAAAAACGGTTAGAATAATAAAAAAAGAAAGAAGGAAATAAGGATGTGGATCATTTGAAAATGAATAGTCTATATATAATCATTTAAGTTAACAAAATTATATATACACGTACGCCGTAAATTAATAGTTTGTAACAGAAATTAGAGCGTTCAATGGTATATTTCTTTCTTTCTTTCTTCGTTCTTTCTTTCTTTCTTTCTTTCTTTCTTTCTTTCTTTCTTTCTTTCTTTCTTTCTTTCTTTCTTTCTTTCTTTCTTTCTTTCTTTCTTTCTTTGATAGTTGAATGGCTATTTTTGTTTTAAAAAAAGCGTGTTTAAAAATAGTTTAGGCGCGTTCAGTTAGAGCACTTAAATATCAAAGCAATTTTTATTATTATTATTTTTTACATAAATATAACTTAAGGTAGAACGCGACACTTTGCGAACTTTCGAGTAGCGTCTTGAAAATTAGCATGCAAAAAGTTGACCATATTTCTGATTAGGTTCCCTTGTACACACGGCGTCAAAGTTGACCATCAGAGCCCGTTTTTGAACATGACGTCTTTGCGTATTATTGGCAACTGTTACGGTTATTTTAACGCCACTGGTGGACAAAATATTATAAATTCTACAGCATTCTACGGAATTTTTTTTCCTTTAAGCTGATATAAAATTTATTGTTTTACGCCGAAAAATGTTTGAAAAATGGAAAGAAAATTGTCAATTTTGTGCAAAATTTGACGTTCAGTTTAGCCGCTTTAAGGCCGAAAAATGCGGCTAAACTGAACGTCAAATTTTACGCAAAATTGACAAAAGCTTTTTCATGTTGTTTGGATAAGCATAATTACGAACAAATGTATCTTTTGTTTGTGGTGTTCAGACAATTCAAGCTTTTCAATGGTGTTTGGATAAGCATAATTACGAACAAATGTATCTTTTGTCAGTGGTCTTCAGACAATTTAAGCTTTTCCATGGTGTTTGGATAAGCTTAATTACGAACAAAGGTATCTTTTGTCTGTGTTGTTCAGACATTTTAAGCTTTTCCCTGTTGTATGGATAAGCATACGAACAAATGTATCTTTTGTCTGTGTAGTTCAGACAATTTAAGCTTTTCCATGGTGTTTGGATAAGCAAAATTACGAACAAATGTATCTTTATGTCTGTGGTGTTCCGAAAATTTAAGCTTTTCCATGGTGTTTGGATAAGCATAATTACGAACAAATGTATCTTTTGTCTGTGGTGTCCAGACAGTTTTAGCTTTTCCATGGTGTTTGGATAAGCAAAATTACGAACAAATGTATCTTTTGTCTCTGTGGTTTAGACAATTAAGGCTGTTCCATGGTGTTTGGATCAGCATAATTACGAACATTTGTATTTTGCCTTGTCTGTGGTGTTCAGACATTTTTTATAGACAACTTAAGCATTATCCTGAACAAATGTCGTATTTTGACTTTGATGTTAATTGGCTATTAAGACGTTATATAATATGTTATATATTATGAAACTAAAATAAATATATCGTCTGTGGTGTTCAGACTTAAAAAGATTTTTTTTAAAGAACAGGTGAATCATTTTTAGGTATTTACTTAAAATAAAAACATACACAAATAAAGTAAGCAAACCTCTTATCACACTATTTTTATCTGCTTAATAATAATATCCACAACTCACTTCACTTTAAAGTCCGAAATAAAAACAAAATTGACCGTAGCTGCTAATGCCTCGATATGACCACTGGCTGCTGATAGCTGCGTCTTCTCTCTGTGGGGCCCATTAGTGAGTTTATATGTAGGATAAAATTCCAGTAAACCGTATTTCCGAGATACGTTCTTCTTTTTACTCTCTTTTTATAGGCCATATTTTCTATGATATATTGTGTAGCAATCTTTAGTAAAAAAACAACAACAAAACTAGAATTGTTCTTCCCGCAACCCACTGAGCTGCTTGCTACTGGTGTATCAATGAACTGTTATTTTTGCTTTCTATGAAGGAAGGTATTATTTCATGAAAATAACGATTTGGGACTTTCAAAGCATTTAAACAACTTTGCAAACAATATTTTAATGATGTGTAGCTGGAATGTAACAATACTGCAGAATGAAGAACTAGTTTCTATAGCGGTTTTTATCCGGAAGTGGATAAACCTGTAACGCCCGTGAAGAAAAGCTTATTTTGACAATATTTAGCTGCGGACTCAATTTGTACACACGAACATAGTTTTACTCATCGGAACTATTGCAATGGTCTCAGAAATATTAACACAGCCCTGAACAAGCAATGTATACAAAAATTGTTGTTATGTGAAAATAATATTATTAAACTGTAAACAAAGATCGATACAATATTAAACTAAATAAAATCTTAATAAAAAGATAAGTATGAATTCAATTTATACTTATAAGAGCCTATTATGAATTTCACATTTTAAATCTGTGTCTGTTTTATAATGTAAGATTATAATTTGTATAATGATGGGATAGTGATGTTCTTGAAAACATCATTTGTACTAGCAGTGTTTGTTGATAAAATATTTGCTCGTAAGTACAGTAATGTAATAATGCATTGTCATAATTAACGGTTTAGGTGTAAAATTGAATTCATTATGAAGTTCAAGTCATGATTTCGTGTAATAAAAAGCGTGAATATTTTCAGCTTTAATCTTGACTTCATAAAGATTAATTCGTGAATATGGTACGTTTCAATGTTACCACCTTTCGTATTTTTTTTTCCTTTAGAGGTACTTTACTGCATGTTTGATACTTTGATACATTTTAAATTTTCCTAAAATTAATCATTATTTACTTTTATAGGCATGATTTACTATTTGTTCTTCTTATTGCAAAGAATATAATAGAGTTTATGAGTTTAAAGCGGTTTTGTTCTTTTTTGACCGTATCAATCCGAATATTTTAGTCTAAAAATAACCTTCGAAAGAGAGTCACTGGTGCATACCGTATCTATTCAAATCACAACAGAGAAAGAGGAAGTTTTGATCAGGTTTATTCGGGAGTGATTATTCAGGTATTTAGGTGTTTATATATTATATCTTTTGTTTGTTTTGGTGAAAGTTAAGTGATATTTCTTGAATTTCTTAATTTTCGCCTTAAAAGTTTTTAAACAGGAATAACGGATATTGTAGTAATTTTTTTAATTTAATTATAGGTCTTGCATCTTTTTGTTTAAGCTTAATTGTACATTTAAAATACTGCATGATACACTCGATATGTCTAACATATTTTATTGTAATGGATACAAATTACGAACAAAAAAAAACATACATTTTAGTACTATTCTGGTTTTTAAGCTAAAGATATAATAAAACAAAAAGAAGAAGAATGAAAGCAGCATCGTTTAGTTAATATGCTAAAACATATGTATTCTTGTAAGTTGATCACATTATTATCTATCAATAAAATTCTCACTTTTAGATTTGCCTAAATGAATACGGAATAATGTTTCTTAGGGAAACAACATTTATACTAGTATTGATTGTGGATATGGTATTTACTGGTAAGTTATTTTACTTCATGATTTGTACTGTAAAAATGCAAATGTGTGAATTGCTGTTAAAACATGTTCTTTTAATTTCGATTATTTCGAATGCATCTATAATAAAATGTTGACTTTTTAAAGTTTATTTTTTTATTATTGTTAATCTTTTGTAGTCGGGGTTAGACTTTTTAGTTTTTTTAAAGATCTGACATAGCATATTCTTTACATTGTAAATGTGGATATATTAATAACTAAGAAAGTGTAAATATGGCAAAGAAATATATATTAACATAATGTTCTGTTGGCTACCAATCATGCTTTGGTTCAACTTGCACAAGTTGTGAATCATCTTACTTTTTATCAAATGTGTTTTGTTTGCCATGTCCCGACAATTGTGAAAGATGTAATAGCTACGATGACTGTACTTTCTGTAAGCCAAACACCTTTGGTTTGCTTACAAGATGTAATTATATATAACTAAACAAATGTAAATAGGCAAAGGATTATATATTTACAGAATGCTCTGTTGGCTGCCAATCATGTTCTGGATCAACTTGTACAGATTGTGAATCATCTTACTTTTTATCAAATGGTTATTGTTCACTATGCCCCGACGATTGTGAAAGATGTAATAGCTACGATGACTGTACTTCATGTAAGCCTAATAAATATGGTTTGCACGCCAGATGTACTTTTAACTGTGATGGTAATTGTATCAACAGTGAATGTCAAGATGATACTGGATATTGTACTCAATGTGAGCCTGGTTTCTATGGAAATCAATGTCAACATAATTGTAGATTATGTAAAAATGAACGTTGTGATTTACGTACATGTTTGAGCGGTTGTAGAGCTAGTTATTATGAGTATAAAACCGGTACCGAAACAATATGTCAAACCTGTCCGCCAAATTGTAAACATTGTACGGATGGGAACACGTGTAATATTTGCAACGATGGTTTTCATCTCTATAAGTTAAATGACAACGTTCACTGTGTGTCATGTTTGTCAGAAATGCAATGTCCAGACTGTATTATTCAAGGTTGTAGCCAGTGTCAAATACACAATGATTCGTTAGTCTGCGCTGATTGTCCAGAAGGACAAGTATTCAATGGTCAAACATGCGGATCACACACATCATTGTGCTCAAAAGAATGTTCTACGAATTGTGATAGTACTGGAATATGTCAAGGAGAATGTAATGAGGGCTGGACTGGTGGAAAATGCTCCGAAAGATGTAACAGTCAATGTTTAAAGTGTTCAAAAGATAACGGAAATAGTTGTCTACTGTGTAAAGGTAATTATTACTCAACCGATTGCAGTTTAGCCTGTAACCCGGCATGCATAATAAAAAGTGGTAAACATACATGTGAAAATACAAGTGGATATTGTTTAAACGGATGTAACCAAACATTTTGGGGCGATACTTGTGAGCAACCTTGTCCTGGTGGATGTAAAGATCTTAAATGTGATAGAAACAACGGTACATGTACGAATGGATGTAAGGATGGACTATCTGGATATAAATGTACTCAAACTATCAACATCGGTAAACAATTTGCATATGATAACTGTCATAAAGTAATTTTAAAATAATTAATTTATAAGTAACTCATTGATTAAATCAAATTCATTATTACCATAAATATTGCATATTATTATTCACTCTTATTGTAGTGGCATAACAGGGATATTGGAAATACTTGTTTTGCCTTGTTTAAACGTGAAAGTATTACTTTGGACTTTGGTAATTATTACGTGCAAACGTAGTAGTAAAATTAATACGTTTGAGGATTTTTACTTGCGTAAAGTAACAATAAGATATAATACGCACTACTGACAACTAACTTATTCTCACTAAATCATAATCATAGTAAACATAGATATATAGTCATTATGTTTCGCCATTGAATTGCATTATGGTATCATTTAAGAGATATTTATCAGTGATCAGAAAGACCATTCTAGTCATTTTAGTTGGCCAGCTCGGGAATCAAACCCTCAATGTTGAGATAACAAATTTTGCGCTGTAACAGATTAAGGTGCGCGAGCTTACTTGATATAGACGACTGTTTGTATAGTTTACAAATTGTTCCAGTAATGATTAGACTATTGTGAAGGTAACATATATATTACACGTCAATGTTATATCTACAGAAACATCAGTGACAACAACAACGACTACAACATCAGCCGAACCTGAAACCCAACAACAATCATGTGCACGGTCTGAAGATAAAGTTAATAATTTTGCCATTATATATTTCTCTGGATTCGGATCTTGTGTTGCCATAGAAGTATTTGCTGTATTGTTTTACCTTATAAGACGAAGGTGAATGTTTATTTACAAATTTTATACTATACAACATGCTTGTCTTGAATGCATTCTTACTGATGAATTTAATGGAAACAATAATAATAATAATAAGCACAGTGTTATGTTAATGTTTTTCTTCATGATTAAATTGATACGCTTGTATTTTGAAGTTAATTGTGTCGGTTGATCACTGGTTTGCTTTTATACGTATTACTTAAAATCGACTTTTATAATAATTATAAATTCTATTTTTTAATACAGGTATCTGGGAAGTAAACGCCCAAAGACAACAAACCTAACGTTGACATTCCAACATATTATAACACTAGAACTGATTTCGGAACTGTAAATGCTGAGTCAGCTGATGCGACTAATAATTACGAGAGTTTGAGTAATAACAGGACCACGAATAATGTATACAATGGTAATTGTAATGTGTTTACTTGATTTACCTAGAATTATGATAATATTAATTACCTGATGTCATTATTGTTGTTCACAATTATTATTATTATAATTATATTTTTAATTATTATTTTTACTATTATTATTATGTTTATTATTATTCCTATTATTATTATTATTATTTTTATTATAATTTATTTATTTATTATTTATTTATTTATTTATTTATTTGTCTACATATTTATTTGTCTATTTTCAGATCTAGGAACAGCATTGTCATCGACGTAGGAGAAATGAGTTTTAGTGATTTCCTAGTGATTGATGCATATTATTACCATCCTTATATAATCACTTTGAAAACGGCTTGTATTCATAATAAGCTAGTTATATAACTGAATAAAACTATATTTCATTCTACCAATATTTTAACATGTGAATTACGACTAATGTGTTTTTCAAAATTACTGTACCTTGTTATTCTTTATAAACGTTTTTTTCTCGAATACTTTGATCCTGTCTTTGCATTATGATATTTAAACTTATATCTAATAACAGCATATTTTACGTTATATGTTTTATAATGTGTGCTGATAACATGTATAACATTGTTCTTGAAAATGGTATAATTTAAACTAGAAATGTTTGTTGATCAAGTATTTGATCGTAAATACTTCTGCATGATAGTTCCAAATTAATTTATTCTGTTTACCTACAAATGAGACTACTATACAATTTGGACAGGTCTTTTACATTGAATGCATCTTTAAATATTTTATTTAAAATTACGAAATATATGATGCTAACAATTGGCTGAACGTCAATTTTTTGACATTTGGTCATACTGATATCTTTACTTTAAGAAAATAACAGTTAAAACAGCTATAAGTGTATATTTCAAAACATATCATTTAAATGTGTTTTAATTAAGATTTGTATAATTGGTTTTAAGAAAATTTATTTGGCTTTCAATCTTGATCACATGTTCGACATCTTTAAGTTATGGTCATCTTACTTTTTATCAAATAGTTATCGTTCATTGTGCTATATAGATTGTTAACATTGCTTTAATAACTGTACGTCATGTAAACAAAAATTATATGTTATTCGTGTAAGTTAAACTTTTACCAGTGTTGATAATTGTCTTATAGTAAATAAATAGAGGATCCGGCATATTGTTATCAAGCCAAGCATTTTTTCTATGAGCATATATGCAAGTTTGTAGATCTGGGTATTATCAGTATAAAACCGGTTAAAAAACAGTATATAAAAGTTTCGTTAAATTGCAATCATTGCTCGAATGTCATGTCGGAAATGGTTTTCATCTCAATTATTCGATGGCAATGAAAAGGGATTCCCTGAAGAAGAACGCCAAAGAACCTGTTCATGTACGGAACTAAAAGTGCTGGTTACTGTCCCTATCCCTTAAGTAGAAAATAAAGACTCAAATGCTCAAAAGAAAATGATTGAAATATATGTTTACATTGCAATGGTGACATTATTTTACAGAATGTAGTTAAAATAGAGGAAACGGAATGATTAAAGAACGCCCAAAACCACAAAATTGAAAATGTTGCAGGCTCTGTTTGATTGCGCCTGTTCATTGACGATACTTGAAAGTGCAAGTTACCGTCCACGCCTCTTAGCACCGGCTTAAGCAGAATTTAACATTTAAACATGAACATGGTGAAATTTTGAATTTAGAAACATCCGCAGATGTGTTCACACGGCGGTTATCATGGAACATTTAATGTAACACGTTAATGCCATTCCATATTTGCCATCCATTATGTTCAGTAAGGGACAATAAAAGAACATGTTGACATGCAGATGGATAGTCCTAAAATGAGTGTATACAAAGCTCTTGGGGCGAAACCTGAAATATGTCAGATATGTGTCAGGAAACATGTAAACACGTACTGAAGGATGCAAAGATGGATATCTGGTAGATATATATTTTCGAGATAGTACAGGGGTTCGAGTATGTATATATCTGTTTGTATAAACAAGTACATTTTATGGATATAATAATATTTGTACAATGAAACATTTTTAGATAAAGTATTGATACAAAAATTCCATAGATTTAGAAAATTATAGCACCTGATAAGCATTCAGAAGAAATACTAACATATTTGTCAATAAAAATGCAATGCCACAGAGTACACACGTTTTTAAACCCTAACTTGATACAAATACTTTCCTGAATTTCTGAAAAGTATAAATAAAATTAATAATCCGAAATTCCATGAAACATTATTTTAATTAGGCTCTACAGTTCTTGCATGAAACTTCAGGTGGTATAAATATTAATGCAAGTAAATTTACTAAAGTTATAACCACATCTACGTCACAGATAGCTGACTAGATCCCCTGTCCTTTTACTGACATTATGCTTATGCTTATACTTTCTTTCCTATTTCATTTCATC
Source organism: Ruditapes philippinarum (assembly GCF_026571515.1). Taxonomy (NCBI): domain Eukaryota; kingdom Metazoa; phylum Mollusca; class Bivalvia; order Venerida; family Veneridae; genus Ruditapes; species Ruditapes philippinarum. The sequence goes on along the minus strand of NW_026858342.1, from coordinate 21,466 downwards.
CATTTTAATGTCATACTTTTAGGTAGTTTTGTTTAGTCACTTTACAGCAACATTTAATTTTTTTTCTTACTATACAAAAATTGTTTATTTTCAGAATGTATTGCTTGATTAAATTGCGAATGTGCTTCTTTATAGCTTTTTTTATACTCCTACCTAAATCATTACATTATTCATCTACGTCGTGTGAAATTTCAGTCAGGAATTCATTTTTATACTGAGGTATCCACTTATCCACTACAGGAGCGTAGTTTTTCTTGTCACGTGATACGCTATTCGCACGTACAAATATTACAGGCGCGTGATGGGGAAAAAATGTAAAATTCTGTACATTGAAATAGTAAATATACAATAAATACATTTATCAGTAAAACAACACGACTTTCACAGTTATGTGTATAGCATGTACATTGATCGGTATTAGCATCTTTACTAATAACGGAGGTCAAATGCTTTCTTATCCTTGATCAGTCGTTGCTTGTGGTTAATATTCGTCCACTAAAATGTCCGTTTGATCTCATAAGCGTGACTAATTTTATTTTACCCATGCTTGAGATTAAATCACACATACCCACGAAAAGTATCTCGTGCCCACGACTGAATTATCTCGTGTGCACGATTTAGTAACTCGTGGCAACGACATAGTATATCGTGCGCGCCACATAATTATCTCGAGGGCACGACTTAGGAACTGGTTGCCACGGCATAGTATCTCGTGCGCACGAGATAAATAACAAGAGGGCCATGATGGCCCAAAGTCGCTCACCTGTATATAGGCCCCCGGAGCGGGGCGCAGTTTAAACCCCAGGGCTTTTATTTGAACAAACTTGGTTGACACCCATTAGAAGATTTTTTATGTATATATATCTATGTCTATATATATATATTTATATATATATATATATATGTATACATATTATGGATATATTTATATATATATATATATGTATGTTATTTATATATATGTATGTATATATATATATATATTATATATATGTGTGTGTGTGTGTGTGTGTGTGTGTATGTATGTATGTATATATATATATATATATATATATATATATATATATATATATATATATATATATATATATATATATATATATATATATATATATATGTATATATGTATATATATATATATACATATTTTTATATATGTACATACATACATATATATATATATATATATATATATATATATATATATATCCATGCATACATATATATATACATACATATATATAAGATATATATATAAATTACATATGTAATATATATATATACATATATATATATATATATATATATATGTGTATGTATGTATATGTATATATATATATAATATATATATATATATATATATAAATTACATATGTATATATATATACATATATATATATATATATATATATATATATATATATATGTATATATATATAATATGTATATATCTAAAAAAAAAACGTCTAGCTAATGAATGAATGAATGACCCCGGGGCGGGGCCAATTTTGACCCCAGGGCTCTTATTTGAACGAACATGGTAGACATCCATTAGAACATGTTTCATGCTAAATATCTTAGCTCTAGCTCTTTGCATTCTTTAAAAGAAAATTTTTTAAGTTTTTACTATATGCATATAGGGGAAATCAATGACCCCCTGGGGCGGGGCCAATTTTGACCCCAGGGCTTTTATTTGAACAAACTTGGTAGACACCTATTAGAAGATGTTTCATGCTAAAAATCTTAGCTCTAGCTCTTTGGGTTCTTTAAAAGAAGATTTTTTAAGTTTTTACTCTATACATATAGGGAAAATCAATGACCCCCAGGGCGGGGCCGATTTTAATTCTAGGAACAAAATTTGAACAACTTTGGTTTTGGACCTATAGATGATACCATAGACCAAATATCAAAGCTCTAGGCCATTTACTTTCAGACCAGAAGATTTTTCAAGTTTTCACTATATGTATATAATGAAAATCAATGAACCCCGAGGGCGGGGCCAATTTTGACCCGAGGGCCATTATTTGAACAATCTTGGTAGAGGTCTACTACACAATGTTTCATGCCAAATATCTAATCTGTAGCCTTTGCCAAATCAGAGAAGAAGATTTTTTTAGATTTTACTACATACATATAAGGAAAAACCTATGACCCCCCTGGGCGGGGCCAATTTTGACACTAGGGACAAAATTTGAACAACTTTGGTAGAGGACCCATAGATGATACCATATACCAAAAATCAAAGCTCTAGGCCATTTACTTTCAGACCAGAAGATTTTTCAAGTTTTCACTATATGTATGTAATGAAAATCAATGACCCCCCAGGGCGGGGCCACTTTTGACCCTAGGGCCATTATTTGAACAATCTTGATAGAGGTCTACTACACAATGTTTCATGCCAACTATCTAATCTGTAGCCTTTGCCAAATCAGAGAAGAAGATTTTTTTAGATTTACCTATAGACATATAAAGGAAAAACCTATGACCCCCCGGGGCGGGGCCAATTTTGACACTAGGGACAAAATTTGAACAACTTTGGTAGAGGACCCATAGATGATACCATATACCAAAAATCAAAGCTCTGGCCCATGTACTTTCAGACAAGAAGATTTTTTAATTTTGTGTTTTTTGAAATCCTTTTCTGGCCCTGTGACCTACATATGCAACAGACCGGAACCATTTGAACAACTTTGAAAGGGGACCACCCAATGATCATTTCTGTAAAGTTTGGTTGATGTGCAGTCATTGGTTTCAGAGGAGATGTTGTTTATGTGAAAAGTTGACGACGCACGACGCACGACGCACGCCGCACGACGCACGACGCACGACGACGGACGACGGACACAGGGCGATCACAATAGCTCACCCTGAGCATTGCTCAGGTGAGCTAAAAATGCACACACACATTTCACCTCTGTGCCACAGTATGAAACTGTTTATAATCATTTAAGTTCATTTTAGAATTTTACTTGTCCATGTTTCATTTCAAAATATCAAAACATACTTGTGATAACCCCTAATGATTCCGAAATAAACACTATATATTACTCCTATTATATCCCTAAATACGAGTAGTGAAACTTTTTCTTTCCCGTTTAAAAAAAGCTTGTCGACACGTATGAACGATTCCTTGCCCAGAGACCGCGCCTCCATGGAGTTGTAACCTAGTAAGTGCAAGTTCGAATCTTGGACAAACCTGTTTCTTTTCATAAATTGATTTTTATTATATCTTTTAACTGTATGAAACATATATCCTCTTATATAAAATATTAAATGCATATTTTTCGCGGATCAATGGATAAAATAAGGAAAAGGATAATTATACTATTAGATTGTAGCCGATTGGACCTTATAACTTAAATCTTTTAATGATTGAATATTTTGAAAAGCCATACAAACCATCACGCACTGCAAGTGTAGGAAAATGATTTGTTTAATAATTATAAAATTGATAGCAAATGTTTATATTTTTCTATAAAAAAGGTAATGTCGATTTCTGTTTGCTGTTATATATTTGTACCTGTTTTAATATTTGTTATTACTCATGCGTATAGTGTATACACGTGTTTTCGTTTCTATATCTTATAATGATTAAGAGAAAGACAGTTGATACTGCTGCTGGAACCTGTTGTCCATGACTTTTGCCCTTACTTAAAATTGTTAAAATAATGTACTTAAACTGTTTTCAAAGGGCGATGAAATATCATTAAACTAAATAAAATCTGAATGAATAGATATGTATGAATAAAATTTATTACATCTTATAACAGCCTATAATGACTTTAAAATTTTAAATCTGTATCTTTTTTAATGTAAGATTATAATGTGTATAACCATGGGATAGTAATATTCTTTAAAACGACATCATTTGTACTTGCAATGTTTGCTGATAAAATATTTGCTCGTAAGTATTATAATGTAATAATTTATTATCAATATTAACATATCAAGTATAAAATTGAATTCGTGATGAATTTCAATTCATGATCCATGCAATTAAAATCGTGAATATTTTAGTTCAATCTGGGATTCATGAAGATTTATTTGTGAATATGGGAAGTTTCAATTTTCACACCTTTTGTAAGTATGTTAACATTTAAAGTACTTTAAAAACATGTTTGATATTTTGAAACATTTTAACTTGTCCTAAAGTACATTATAAATTTACTTTTATAGGCATGATTTACGATTTGTTCTTCTAATTGCAAAGAAGTTAATAGAGTTTATGAATTAAACGCGAGTGTGTTTTCATTTTTGACCGTATCAATCCGATTAAGTTTGCGTATAAAAATAACCCTTAAAAGGGAGTCGCTGGTGCATATCGCAACTATTCAAATCACAACATTGAAAGAGGAAGTTTAGAACCTGTTTATTTGGTAGTGATTAATCAGATTTTTATAAGGTATTTATATATTATATCTTTTGTTCGTTTTAGTATATGTTAAGTGATATTTCTTAATTTTCGTGTTTTTAACGAATAACAAATATTGTAGTTATTCTTTCAATTTAATAATAGGTCTCGCTTCTTTTTGTTTAAGCTTAATTGTACCTTTAAAACTCTGAAAGATACATTAGATATGTCTAACATGTTTTATTGTAATGAACACAAATTACGAACACAAAATACATACCTTTAGTACTATTCTGGTTTTTAAGCTATATATAACAAAACAAAACGGAGAAAAATTAAAACAGCATCGTTTAGTATTGCTAAAACATATGTATTTCCGTAAGTTGATCACATTTTTATCAATAAATAGAATTCTCACTTTTAGTTTTGCTTAAATGAATCCGGAATAATGTTGCCGAAGGAAACGTCAGCATTTATACTAGTGTTGTTTGTGGATATGGTATTTACTGGTAAGTTATTTAATTTTATGATTATTTCTACTGTCTGAATATAAATGTGTGAATTTCTGTTAAAATATTTTCTTTAAATTAGCTAAATTCATCTATAAAATGTTGAATTTTTAAAGTTTATTTTATTATTATTCCTTATGTTTTAGTTTAGAATTTTATAATTTTAATAAAAAAATCTGACTTTGCATATTTTTTTTCTTTACATCGTAAATGTGAAATTATACATGTATATCCAATATATGTAAATAGGCAAAGAATTATATATTTACAGAATGTTCTGTTGGCTGCCAATCATGCTCCGGTTCAATTTGCACAAGTTGTGAATCATCATACTTTTTAACAAATGGCCTCTGTTCACCATGTCCCGAAAATTGTGAAAGCTGTAATAGCTATGACGACTGTACTTTATGTAAGCCAAACAAATTTGGTTTACACGTTAGATGTACTTTCACCTGTGAAGGTAATTGTCTAAACAGTGAATGTCAAGATGATACTGGAGATTGTACTCAATGTAAGACTGGTTTCTATGGGTTTGTTTGTCAACACAATTGTAGTTTATGTGAAAATGAACGTTGTGATTTACGCACCTGCTTAAATGGTTGTAAAGCTGGCTATTATGAGTTTAAATACGGTGCCGAAACATTATGTCAAACTTGTCCGCCAGATTGTAAACATTGTACGAATGGAAAAACATGTTTTAGTTGCAATGATGGTTTCTACCTCTTTAAGTTTAATGACAATGTTCACTGTTTGTCATGTTTCCAAGAAAACCAATGTCCGGACTGTTTTATTCAAGGTTGTAACCAATGTCAAATACGCAATAATTCCTTAGTATGTGCTGATTGTCCAGAAGGACAAATATTCAATGGTCAATCATGCGGATCACTCACATCATTGTGCGTAAAAGAATGTTCTACGTATTGTGATGATGGTACTGGAATATGTCAGGGAGAATGCAATGAGGGCTGGACTGGTGAAAAATGTTCAGAACCATGTAACAGCAAGTGTTTAAAGTGCTCAAAAGATAACAGAAATAGTTGTCTACTGTGTGTTGGTAATTTTTACTCAACCGATTGCAGTTTAGCTGGCGACCCCGCGGCCATGCATATGGAAACGGTAGTCAAACATTGAACATAGCCAGCGGATATTGTCATGAAGGATGCACACACAACATTTTGGGGCGACAACCTGCGATAATCCTTGTCCTGGTGGATGCAAAGGACAGAAATTGATAGAAACAACCGGTACATGTACGAATGGTGTGTTAGTGGACTGCTGGAGATAATGTACTCAAAACTATTAACAATGCGTTAACCAAGTCGGTACATATGATTACTGCCATAGTTCCTTTTGAAATAATTCATTTATAAGTGAGACATTTGGATTTAAGCAAATTCATGCTTACCATAAATATTGAATATTTTTATTTATTTGCTCTTTCTTTTTTTGAAATTATAAGGATACTGGAAATACTGTCTGCTCTTGTTTACAAGTATTAGTATTACTTCGGACGTAAGTAAATGTCCACCTAGTAGCTTATACATGTAATAACGTTCCAACGTTATAATTCATGTAAAGTAACAATGTGAACACACATGCGCACATAATACTAACTTTTTCGCAATGAATCCAACTCAAAATAAACATAAATATTGGATAGTCATATTTTCTCGCCATTTATTATGGTGACATTTAAGATATATTGGATATGATTAAATTGTCATGTGAGTATGTGATTATATTGTGATAAAAAAGAAATATGTTGTTAGGATGACTGGTGAATATATTTAGACCTTTGCAAGATGTGCCGAAAAGGAATCGGTAATATTTGTAAAAGGTGTAATGACAAAATTTACTCTTTTCATTGAAGTGAAGTAATTAAATGTTCCTAGATGAGTTCTGTACTTGCGTTTATTTATACTCGCCACCGGTTGCCCGTATGGGAGGGTTCTCCAGAAGAGTACTAATTATTTTAGATTTTGATGGATAGTGCAATATACAGATAAAGAAAGGTGACCCAATTCCAGAAGCTTACCTTGGTTCTTCAGCGTGTTATGTGCTCATACAAGGAACCACGATTTCACGTCTCATCTGAAAGACTATTTTAGTAATTTTAATTTTTAATTTGGACAGCCCGAGAGTCGAACCCTCAATGCCAATATTACAAGTCTCGCACTTTAACCGATTGCCCAGTGCGGGCTGGCTTGATCTTACATTATTGTTTGTGTACTTTTGGCGGAGAAATACTTTCAGGAATCATTAGAGCGTATTTATGACAATGTCCATTACACGTCAATGTTATATCTACAGAAACATTAGTGTCGTCAACAACAACATTAGCCGAATCTGTAACCCAACAACAAACATGTGCACGATGTGAAGATAAAGTTAATAATTTTACCATTGGTTATTTCTCTGGATTCGGATCTTGTGTTGCCATAGAAGTATTTGCTGTATTGTTGTACCTTATAAGACGAAGGTGATTTTTTTTACAAATTTTATACTATACAACATGCTTGTCCTTTAGGAACTTTTACTGATGAATTCAATGAAAACAATAACAATAATAATAATTATAAGCATAGTGTTATGTAATGTTTCTTTCATAATGATTTAATAGAAATGTTTGTACTTTCAAGTTGTAATGTTGTTGTTTTTTTTTTTTTCAAAAAAATTGTGTCAGTTTTAATTGGTTTGCTTTTTCGGTATAACTTAAAATCGACTTATATAATAAAGTGTAATACTATTATAAATGATTTGATTTAATACAGGTATCTTGCAAGAAAGACGCCCAAAGATAACAAACCCAACGTTGAAATTCCAACATATTATAACACTAGAACTGATTTCAGAGCTGTAAATACTACTGAGTCAGCTGTTGTGACCAATAATTATGAGAGTTTGAGTAATAACAGAACCACGGATAATGTATACAATGGTAATTGTAATGTGTTTACTTGATTTTCCTAGAATTATTATAATTTTGAGTACTTGATGTCAATATTGTTGTTAATACTTATCTTTTTTAATAAATGTTATGTTATTTGTTTATTTATTTATTTATTTATCTTTTCTTTTACTTATTCATTTATCTATTTATTTGTCTATTTATACATTTTCTTATTTTCAGATCTAGGAACAACTTTGTCATAGACGTACGACAAATGAGTTTTTGTGACTAGCTAGTGAAAACAACAGAATGAATTGTTTCTGTCAGTCTGGATATGTGGTTTTTGGGTCGTTACCATCCTAAAGGCTTATACACTGTATACTCACTTCGGAAAGGCTAATATTCAGAATAACTAGTTGTATTAGGGAACGAAAATCTATTTCCTTCCAGCAATTTTTTAACATTTAAAATACGACTTATGTGTTTTTTCAAAATTAGCGTACCTTGTTCTTCTTTATAAACGTTTTTTTTTCTCGAATATTTTGGTCATGTATTTGCAATATGAAATTTATACCTATATCTATTTACAGCACATTTTATATTATTTGTTTCAAAATGTGTACTTTTAACATGTATAACATTGTTCTTGAAAACTATATAATTTATACTAAAAGTGTTTGTTGATAAAGTATTTGATCGTAAATACTTCTGCATGATAGTTCCCAATCAATTTATTCTGTTTACCTACAAATTAGACTGATAAAATCTGGACAGGGCTTATACATTAAATGTATCTAGAAAATATTTTAATCCAAATTATTGAGAAATTTATAATGCTAGCATTCGGCTGAACGTTAATTTTGACATTTGGTCGTTGTGATATATTTACTGTAAGAAAATAAATGTTAAAACAGCTTTAAGAGTATATTTCTAAACATAACACTTAAATGTATTTTGATAAAAGTTTGTGTAATTGGTGTTAAAAATATTTTATTGGCTTTCAATCTTGATCACATGTTCGACATCTTTTAGTTATGATCATATTACTTTTTATAAAATAGTGATCGTTCATTGTGCTATATAGATTGTTAACATTGCTTCAATAACTGTACTTCATGTAAACAAAAATTATATGTTATTCATGTAAGTTAAACTTTTACCAGTGATGATAATTGTCTTAATAGTAAATATGTAGTAGATTCGCTATATTATTATCAATCCAAGTCTGGTTTCTATATGCTGATCTGGGTATTATCAGTATAAAACCGGTTAAAACAGTATATAAAATTTTCATCAAATTGCAATCATTTCTCGAATGTCGGAACATGTTAATTATACAATGATGGTTTTCAGCTCTATAAATTTGATGACAATGAAAAAGGATTCCCTGAAGAAGAACGCCAAAGAACATGTTCATGTACGGAAATAAAACTGCGAGTTACTGTCCCTGCCCCTTAAGTAGAAAATAAAGACTCAAATGCTCAAAAGAAAAGGATTAAAATATTTGTTTACATTGCAATGGTGACATTATTTTACAGAATGTAATTAAAATAGAGGAAACGGAATGATTAAAGAACGCCCACAACCACAAAATTGAAAGTGTTGCAGGCTCTGTTTGATAGCGCCTGTTCATTGACGATACTGGAAAGTGAAAGTTACCGTCCACGCCTCTTAGCATCGGCTTAAGCAGAATTAACATTTAAACATGAACATGGTGAAATTTTGAATTAAAAAACATCCGCAGATGTGTTCACACGGTGGTTATTATGGAACATTTAATGTAACACGTTAATGCCATTCCATATTTGCCATCTATCATCTATTATGTTCAGTAAGGGACAATAAAAGAACATGTTGACATGCAGATGGATAGTCCTAAAATGAGTGTATACAAAGCTCTTGGGGCGAAACCTGAAATATGTCAGATATGTGTCAGGAAACATATAAACAGGTACTGAAGGATGCAAAGATGGATATCTGGTAGACATATATTTTCGAGATAGTACAGGGGTTCGAGTATGTATATATCTGTTTGTATAAACAAGTACATTTTATGGATATAATAATATTTGTACAAAGAAACATGTTTTAGATAAAGTATTGATACAAAAAGTCCATAGATTTAGATAATTATAGGACCAGATAATCATTAAGAAGAAATACTTAAAAATTTATCAATAAAAATACAATGCCACAGAGTACACAAGTTTTTAAACCCTAACTTGATACAAATACTTTTCTGAATTTATGAAAAGTATAAATAAAATTAATAATCCGAAATATCATGAAACATTTTTCATTAGGCTCTTCAGTTTTTGCATGTACCTTCACGTGGCATCAAATATTGATGCAGGTAAATTTACTGAAGTTATTACTACATCTACGTCACACATAACTTACCAGAACCTCTGTATCCTTTTATGACATTATGCTTATATTTTCTTTTCTTTTTCATTTCCTCCATTTTAATGAGATACTTTTTAAGTATTTTTGTTTAGTCACTTTACAGCAGCATTAATTACATTTATTCTTACAATACATAAATTGTTTATTTTCAGTTTTCATTGCTTGATTGAATTGTGCAAGTTTTTCTTTACAGCTTTCTTTTTAACTCCTACCTAAATAATTAAATCGTGTTTTGATTAAGCATAGAATGACTTTTATCAATATATGTTTTATTAGGTTTATAACGATATATCTTAAAATACAAATTTCCTCTGCTAGGAATAAATTTCAGATACAAGATTGACCAAAGAATCCGTACTTTGGCCGCTGTCTTTATTCGCGATAAAGTCAGTACATAATTCATCTACGTGGCGTGAAATTTCATTCAAAAATTCATTTGTTATATTATGGAAAGCACGCCTGTAAACATTACAGGCGCGTGATTAGAACAAATTCTAAACTCCTGTACATTGAAATAGTAAATCTAGAAAAAATTACATTTATCAGTTAAACAACAATACTTTCACCATTATGTGTATATGATGTACAATGACCCGCATTAGCATCTTTACTTATACGGCCATTTACCACACGAAGGTCTAATGCTTTACATAAATCTAACAAAAGAACGCCAAAGCGATTTTATACTTGATCTGTTGTTGCACGTTGTTAATATTCGTCCACTGAAAAATTTTGATCTCATAACTGTGAATCATTTTCTTTTACCAATGCTTGAGATTAAATCACACGTACCCACGACGTAGTATCTCGTGCTCACGACTTCATTATCTCGTGCGCATGATTAAGTAAGTCGTGGCAACAACATAGTATCTCGTGCGCATCACTTAATTATCTCGTGGGCACAACATAGGAACTCGTTGTCACAACATAGTATCTTGTGAGCAGGAGATAAATAAATACACACACATTTCACATCTGTGCCAACGTATGAAACTGTTTATAACCATTTAAGTTTAATTTATAATTTTACTCGTCCATTTTTCATTTAAAAATATCAAATCATACTTATCAGTGAATTGTTTAAATGGGGGTATGTTATTTTCTGTTGGGTTAATCCCTCAACATTCCGAAATAAACACTTTATATTTCTCCTATTATTTTCCTTAATACGAGTTGCCACGTTTGCCATCGCTGTATAATTCACCTTTGATGAAAAGTTTGCGTGATGTATGAAACATTTCTTGCCTCAAGCATAATCGTGACGAGGCGTCTCCCGGTCTCTTCAACGTCTTTTGTTATTGTTGACTTAAACAATATGGATTTGTCAGCCTACTCTCGTTTGCACCACTCCTTTTCGGGAGAGATTGCAAATTTTGCGACAACGGGTGGTACTTTATTTGAATTGAATTGAATCGAATTAAATTGTACACGCCGATTCTAAGAGCAGTCTACAAAGTTATTGATTTCTTAGCATTTTCATTGTATATTTTGTTTTCAAGCAAGTCATGAGCTTTTTCTCAACACATTCTGTTCAGGTTACTCCCTTAGCTTCCCTTATCCCGAAAAATAAAATAGTGTCCCGCATACTTTTTTTTGGAAATACTAGTTTTATAACTTTAAAAACGTCGTAACTGTTAGTCTTTGGTACTCTTAACATGCAGATTATTCAAATGCTTTAAGTCTCAATACATACTTTTATTGAGAGACTTTTCTCTTTATATTCAAAATATTTAAAATATAATTTTCGCTGATCAATGGATAAAATGAGGAAAGAATATACTATCATATGGTCGTCATCGATTGGACCTTATAACTTAATATTTTTATAATTGACATATTTTGAACAGCCATACAAATCGTCACATATATGTACTGCAAATGTAGGAAAATGTTTTGTTTAAAAATTATAAAATTGATAGCAAATTTGTAATTTAAGACAGTTGATAATGCGGTTGGAACTTGTTGTTCAAGGCTTTTGCCCTTAGTTACAAATTGTTGTTATCTGAAAATAATGTTATTAAATTGTATTCAAAGACCATAAAATATTATTAAACAACAAAAAATCTGAATGATAAGTTTGAATACAATTTATACTTATATCTTAAAACAGACTATTATGACTTTCACATTTTAAATCTGTATCTTTTTATAATTACTGGTTATTTCATGTATACATTTTACTGTACAATACGTGAATATATTTGGACGAGTACACAGCTTGAAAGGTCATATTAGACGAGCCAATATTCCGTATTGTACAGTAAAATGTAAACTAATTTTTTTATTATATATATATATTTCGTTTAATTTGAAAAATCATCATCATCATCATCCCCAACAAAACCACCACCAATATCATCATCCACACCACCACCATTATCAGCAAGAAACCCACTACTATTATCATCAACACCATCAATAAAACCACCAAAACCACCGCCACTACCACCATCATCAATTATAGCCCTGTGGCTCCTGTCAAAATATTTTAGAAGAAAAGGTAATAATTTATGAATGCTTTTGTTGTATACATATATTACTTTTAGGATTTGACTGATACAACAAATACTTTTTAGACGTTATTTTTTCAAGAAAATGACAGTTAACATTGCCTAAACAAATTATACGTTGTAACAACTTACATTTATCATTAATGTCTGTTTAATAAACATCATAATTATGTAACAGTATAACCGAAAAATATCACATTGACACTCCTTATCTCAATTATCACATTGACAATAGTATAACGCTAATATTTAGCGCGTCTTAACGCTATGTTTATATAACGCAAATGACGTCAAGTCAGAATATATGCACGGTCGTTAAGTGCACTGTAACACCGTACTTTGGGGTCATCGCACTTTGGGGTAAATTTCACAGCGCACTTTGGGGTCAAACGCACTTTGGGGTCAAAATCCAGAAATGAACCCCTACATATTAACGCACTTTGGGTTCAATCGTTCTAAAGGTGTTAACCGAGTTCTGCTTAAATACTGAGTACTGACTTATTTTCGATCTGCAATCTTGAAATATTTAAGGTGAGGTTAACGTTGACCGTAAATACATTTGAGCCGTTCTCCAGGAAAACCTGCCAAAATGACATCGATTATGACGTTGGGAATTTCCCGATAAATATGACGTCATACTTGAAAGCACATGTGAGTTCAGTGACCTTTCTGTATCAGTGTTTACATGATAAATTTTGACATTTTCTGGATATTAAAATGGATAACGATATAGAGGTATGTAGTATTCATATATTTTATCAACTCTAAACTAGGTATGTCGCACATTATATTGTTCAATTGTTCCTATATTGATATATTTTACGCAAGACGCCAAGAGTGAATCAGGAAAATATGGCGCGTAAACAAAATAATGTAGCGTGATTGTTGTAACTGGTAGGATGAACTTATACCGAGCAACACATTAATAAACATGCAAAGAGTTGGTTTATTTCGCTCTCATACATTTCTTGACATACTCGTTAAGATTGTTTTTCAGATAAAATTAATGTATTCGCTAAATTTGGAAGACATTTCTGTGTACCCCACCACTACCAGAATGACATCGAATCAATCGTCAAAATTAGTTAGGACTCAGTAGATCTAGATCTCTATTATTTTTTTAATAATGTCAATATATTTCAATGACGATAAGCTTTATTAAAATTTCAGAAAATTGAGTTGGTTTTGTTTCGGAGTGGGTATGCTATTGATCAAAATCTGAACGATTAAGGTTAAATCACTTAATTTATATTGTCTCAGTACGAAGTCTGTCATGGCCGAGCGGTTAGAGTCAATAACTTAGAGACAGTGTTTTGCTGGTTCGATCCTGACTCGCGGACTTATTTTTTCTTTTTTTTTTTTAACAATCATATTTTATAAAATGCTATGTAGAATTCTGGGTCAAATTAATTGTTTTTATTAAAAAAAATAACCTTTAATTGAAATGAAATGCAGTCTGTGTATGATTTTTTGTGGACAAGCAGATGTATATTATAGGAAAATTTGTATTCTGCAGTGAATATAATGTTTTTATTTTATAATAGCCTATTAATTAGCGCAGAAGCTGTATGTTTTGTCATAACTGTCTGACAGTACTCACCGGACTTATTTATCTTACAGGATTTGGAGAGTTTGCTTTCCGAGCATTTTGGTGTGACGCCCGTTTCGACACCCTGGGGGATCGCAGGAGAGTTGATGTATCTACCCTGTGTTTAGACTCGGACGAAGATGATCCCGAGTTAGATGTTGATTCAGCGGGTCCAAGATTACATAGACACGCTTCCAGATGACGCAACAGGGGCTCCTGATACTAGTGACAGCGAGGGTGAAGCAGAAGTTTCGATTGTGATCTGCCCAAAATGATGAAGACGTAAACAGAATTACCCTGTATCATAAGAATGGTTGTGGGTGCAAGAAAAAACTGCATTAAACAGTTTACTATTTCTGACATTTTTGAGCACATATTGAATATTAGGGAAATGAAAAGCAAGATAAAGAACTGTATATAATGGCAACTGTAGTAAACAGCCCTCAGAATGAATTGACAAAGCGCGGGAAGAAACGTCAGAAAAGTCACCATGACTTTTCATTAGTGGGGAAACCAGTGTGTAGGACTGTGTTCATGTTAGCCTTTGATATCAAGCGGAGCGCTCTTCAAAATATTCTAACACATGTTGATCAGCATGGTGTGGTTCAAAGAATTCACGGCAACAAAGGAAAAAAACCTGTCAAATCTTTAAAGTTTGAAGATATTAAACATGCGGTGACATATGTTTCCAAACTGCTGAAGACATAGGTATACCACAACCGGCTGCACCACGTGGATCAGACAAACATACCACCAGTTTACTTACCAAGTGCTACTACAAAAACTTGATATTCACAAGAAAATACGAAACATCGTGCCTTGAATCTGTACCAACAAAAAGGGCTGTTCATTATAAAACTTTCTGCAACATCTGGAAGCAATGTTTACCACACATCAAAATTGCATCTCACGCGACGACGTTTGTGCAACTTGTGAAAAATTAAGAAAAGTTGTGATGGATTCCAGAACCGAGGATGAAAAATTGCAGGGCACCGCAAATCTTAGAGAGCACATTGTCAACGCACAAAAAGAAAAGAGAAGTCTACAACAAATGCATTGTATATGCTAAAGGTCTGTTTGAGACAGGGGACAGGCGACATTCTCATTTCACCTTTGATTTCAGCCAGAATTTATCGCTACCACACCATTCAAGAACAGATGGGGCCAACTTATTTCATGACATTGCGCAAAAGTGCAATTGTTTGGTGTACGCAATGACGGAACATCAACGCAATACAACTTCCTTGTAGACGAGAATGAGACTATTGGCCCTGATGGTACTCAAACTCACGGACCTAACGCTGTTATCAGTATGGTGGACTGGGTGATAGAAAGGGACCATGCGGAGGGACCAACAATTTCACTACATGCCGATAATTGCCCAGGTATGTTCGTCATAAAGTGGCTTATAAATTTATTGAAAATTATTTACTTAATTATTTATAGCAAAATAACGTTTTCAAATAATTCATCACTCATTGCGTTATACGTTGAACGTGCATGCATGCACGTGTGCATAAATTGTAAAAAAAAACTGTTTTGCTACAAATTAGTTCCATACTTAAATGTACTTTGGTGTTGATATGAATAACTTTTAATAGCACTTTCTATCGATTCGTACACATAATGTTAATTATATGAACAATGCTGTTCATAGTCAGTTATCAAAGACATATCAACGTCAACCGATATTATATCACAAACTTTGTTCTTAAATTCAATTAACATAAAATATTCTGAAACATAAATCTTGAACATGAAAAAATTGTTGTCTGCTAAAAATGTCGTCTGCTAAGTTGTTCCACTTTGCTCCAAAGTTGTAAGAAGCTTGTCAGTGACAAGCGTCTTGGAACCTGATGAAATGGCCTATCATCTGATTCCAAAATATGTTTTTAAAGGCTGTTAAACATTTTCCTGCAGATTGCGCATGGTTAATAATAATAAAAGTCGGCAAAGCTTATCACACGTATTCACACACTGATATTCAGAATATTATCATAATTAAAACAAATATTGATGATTTTAATTTGAATTTGCCAGACTTATTACCTACATCTAATTAAACTCAACATAGTACAGCAACTTTTTTTTTTACTGTATTATTACTATTTCAGGACAGAATAAAACAACTACTATATGCTGGGATATCTGATGTGTGCGTGTTCCTGACTGGACGTCAAGGAGAAGATAGAGTATATGATGCAGATACCTGGTCACGCTCGCTGCCATGTTGATGCTGGCTTTGCCCGCATAAAAACAACTTTACCGCAGGACAGACACGGATGCTCTGGTCCAACTTACGGAAGTTGTAAAATCAGTCATCATCTACAAGCCAGTGTATCCGGTACCCTACATGGACATGGCGAGACTGGAAAGGAATTTCTGAAAACGTACTTCAAAGCCGCTCCAAGGCATCAGGTAATTTAAGAGTAAAAAGTACAGTTTTGCGTTTTGTCAGCTTAAGTAAAAACATATTGTAAAATATACTTGAACATAACTATGAAGTGCATACATTACAGTCAAACTTATATATAAAGATCACTCGGGTAGGGTCTGTGGTCTTTGATTGACGGTGGTCTTTATTTTACAGGTTAAATACACGCACTCTGAAATGGTGATAATTTGAAACTAAAACATGCGGTCTTAGGGTCATGTGGTCATGTGGTTCTATTCAGGAGCCTATTCAGAGGTAGTATCTATACATGTAAGTGTAACATTTTATCATCTTGATTTAACAAATTTAATCCATAAAGTGCTTCTATAGTTATCATTATAAATACAAATTTTCATAAATGACATTAAACATGTATATTTTAAACCCTTTCAGAAAGTATCAATATTTTCGTATGAGCCGAGATCATCCTGGAAATGTGGTTGTTAAAGAGAGCTGCGAAAAAGCCGAGGAGACATTCTCCATCATGGAAATCAAACAACTTTCAGTTTGAACGGGACACTTGCCACAAGTACTCCAACCAGGGGAATGTTCTGCTGCCCGACGCAGATATCTTTTACAGCACAGTTCGGGCCCTATGTGCGACTATAATATTTCAAGATGAAACATGTCCAGGAGAAGCCTTAGAGCAAGTTTTAATTAGAACAACTCATGTTACCATGGTAAACGGATAGAAAACATTATCTGACTCCTGTGATTTTTTTATGTTATTATCTAATGGTTTCTGTACAAATTAATGAATACATTACAAACTACAAACTAAAGTATACCTAGTTGTACTGTTTCAATTGCGTATTAGTTTATATGAAGGTATATTGAAAAGATTTATTTCTACATGGTTATGTACATGACAGTGCCTAATCGCGAAAGGCTGTATCTCGGGTACCTTTTGAGATAATTTCAAAATTTCTTTTGTATTCTACAGGAAAATGATGATACTTGAATAATTGCTCAAAACCTCAAATTCGATATTTTGGTCATAATTGCAGGTTTTTCTGGAGAACGGCTCATTTATGTGCTCTTAGTGTCATCGGAATTCTGATTTATCAGTAAAAAATGTATTTGCTGCTTATTAAATGTAAGTGATAAAATGTTTTATGAATTTTACCACTTTCAATATTGCAAAATTTTTGACTATAAAACAAACGTTTTGAAATGTCTTCCTTAAAATAACATTCTGTTCTGTCAGCCATTGACGTGAAAAGGTTTGGTGTCATATTAAACTCCAAATTATTTTGGAGGGGAAAACCGATAAATGATAAATAGAATGTAGTAAATATCAATTAACTATCAAATACATGAAACTGAAATTCTGTTTAAATGACTTCTAACAAGTAGGTTGGGAATAACATTCGTTACTGTAGCGCGAGGGCTACAGCCGTAGATTAATTGCAAACCTATTTCACAATTTTCGAGTTTCCGAAATATTTGGACTAATAACCATAATCACTCGATCAGTAAATGTATTGAAGTAAATGTATTGGTTGCCATCTTGCCATCTTCGTAAGCTCCCGCTTTGAAATCTAAATGACTTTTACTTTGTCATTGTATCAGTCAGGGTTATCATGTTTATTTCTTTAAAGTAACTGCTTCTATTAGAAAATGTAAAAGTATTCTTAGATATACACTGATATGTCAGGAAAGACTTATTTTCAATTTCTGGTCAATTTTGAACGCAATCTTGAGACTAAAAAATAAAATGACACGAGTGAAATTCAAACACAAACGATTATTACCCCACGAGACATTTTATACTGGTATTTGATTCATTTATATCTTACAGAAATATTTAGGGATTATTGTAAGTTTTTACAAAATTTGTTTTTTATATACAACGACCAAAAAACGCTGCATTTTTTTAAATACCGCCGTATCAAAAAAGAAAGGAGATAATTTCGTATTTTTAGAAAATTAGTTTTTTTACATGTTTAAAGATAATTCCTACTATATTTTACACGTGAATTGCATCCAAATATGCACCGTTGGCCCATTTACATCTTTATGACGTAAATAGCTTACGCGTGAGCTGTATACGTTAGTTGAAAAAGATATACAGCTTACGTGAAGATCTATATTTGTTCGTAAGTATAATCATCTTTATTTAGCTCGATTGTGAAAACGAGTTGTAGCAACTTATATTTAATCATTCATTTTGAGTCCACTTCCTGGAACTAACAAGTACTATTGTCATATGAGAGAAAAAAAAACATTATCGTGACTTGTGTAAGACTGCGAAATGTGCGTTCAAATTTTGAATATGTATTTTTGCGTCGTCGTCGTCGTTATCGTCGAAACCTGTTAGGTGTAGTTCGTGGTTTGTAGTAATAATCGTTGCAGTCAGTCACCGTCGTCGTTCGTCGTCGTCATCGTTGTAGGTTTTTTGTAGTTGTTTCCTTATTGTTGCAGTTTAATTGAAGTCACCGTAGTCGAAAGTGGACGTCGTCGAAGGTGTCGTAGTGAAAGCCAATTATTGTAGTAATCTTCGGTCGTAGATGATGTCCGAATCAGTTATTCCTAGACGTGCTTAGTCGTAGACTTTGTAACTTTCAAAATTAGATACAAAAATATAGCAGTTATATTCGATGTCGCTGTAACAGTGATCGTACTCGCTGTCGTCGGTGCAGTCATGGCCGTATTCACGTATTTGTAAATATTAAATGTCGAAGTAAGTCTTGGCTGTAGCAATCGTCAAGTCGTTAGTCTCGGACGTTAGATCTCGGAAAAAGTCTTTAAAGTCGTAATCGTTATAGTCGTTAGAAGGTCGAGGTCATATTGCATGGTTTTCCCCGTGAACTTTTTTTTAAGTTTTCCATACATAATCCTTTGAATTCCTGGTCGTTCCTGAAAAGTCGTGTACATCAAAAAGTCGTTTCTTGGGTTGAAGTCGGTTATTAATATTTGGGTCGGAAATCGTACTTGTAGTAATATCATTCACAGTGTAGCCAAATTGTCCTGCAGTTTGTGGCGAACTCGTAAAAGTCGTAGTTCGTGAAATTTTCTCGTAGTCCGTATAAGTTGTAGTTCCTTCCTAGTAGTCAGTTCGTATCCATTATTGGTTGTAGAAGACGTAGGTCGGTTGGTCGTGATTTCTGAATTGTTTAGTGATCGGAGCCGGGAAAGTGCGCGAACAAATGTAGACGTTGGTAATTGTCGTGGTCGTATAAGTTGTAGTCCCTCCTAGTTAGGGTCAGTTCGTAGTCATTAAATGGGTTGTAGAAGACGTAGTTCGTGGGCGTTGATCGAAGTTGAAGTGATCGGAAGCCGAAAGTCGCGAAATAATGTATACGTGGTAATTGTCGTTGGTCGTAGTCCATTGGCGTAGACGTAATTGTTCGAACTAAAAAGTAAGGACGATCACGAGTTAAGTCATCTTAGCAAAATGAGCTATATTAGCGGTGATATACAAGCATTCTTTAACGTATACAGCTTATGGTAAGCTTTTATTTGGTGTAAATATGGTATACAGCTGTAAATATTATCTAATGTATTTCACACCAAGCATTATTGATATTTATACCATGTACCTTACATGAAGGCCCATCATTCTAATAACAACTTAAGGAATTAAAAAAATATAAAATTAATTTTCAAATTGGAAATCAAATCAAAGCCCTCATCTTCTTTAGTTATTTCCGACTAAATTAATATTTCGTTTAGTACTTCGTCATTCCTTAATTTTAAGTAAAAAAATTGGCATTGAACAACAACAAATTACTCCAAATATTACTTAAATTCATTTTATTGCGTTTTGATTTTCATGACCTCAAAGTGCAATTGCTTTGTCTGATGTTAAAAAGATGCATATGTACCTGTGTAAACCGCACTTTGGGGTCCAAACCATTTGAAAACCCAAAGTGCGTAACGCACTTAAAAGGTTGGATCCCCAAAAGTACGTAACGGCACTTTGGGGTCGGAACACAAAATGGGTGTGACCCCAAAAGTGTGGTGTTTAGAGTGCACATTTACCCAACCTCAAATATGAAAAATAATATATTATTTGGATCCAATACGGGAGTATATTGGACGGTCACGAGGCACAAAATGCCCAGATTGTCGAATTGGGCTAGATTTATTAGATGTATAAATCATGTAAGATTATAATGTGTATAACCATGGGATGGTAATGATCTTTTAAAACGGCATAGTTTTGTACAAGGCAGAAAATTTTGATGAAAATATTTGCCCGTAAAATTACTTATCGTTTATTAATCAATCATCAATTTATAAACAAGTTTAAAGTATAAATTTCATAAATAAAGTTCAATTTCATGATACATGCAAATTTGAAAAGGTGTAAGTTCTATCATTTATTTTTGATACTTTAATACATTTTTTAATTTTTCTAAAGTAAATTATTTTTACCTTTCCATAGGCATGAATATACGATTTGTTCCTCTAATTTGCATAGGAGATAAAAGGAAAATTTAATGAAACAAAAAGAAATAAACGGGGATTTGTTTCGTACAGTTATTCAATCCGGGAATATCGTTTAGAGTCTAAAAATAATCTATTAAAGGGAGTCACTGATGCATACCATATGCTTTTAAATCAGAAAATAGAAAGAGGAAGTTTGGAACCGGTTTATCTGGTCGTGATTTATCAGGTATTTATAAAGGTATGATATTCGAGTATAATATATTTTGTTCGTTTCAGTGAATGTTTAGTGATATTTCTTAATTTGCGTTGTTGCCTTTTTTTTTTTAAACTGGACAACAACATTGTAGTAATTCTTTTATTACGTTAAATAGGTATCGCTTCTT